>NW_006159501.1:9223653-9236072 GCF_000334495.1 Tupaia belangeri chinensis
GGCCTCGCCACAATCCCTTCTCCTCCATTCTCCTCTCGGGATCCTGGGCACGCATGCACACACGCCCGGCATGAGTTTTAAGCCACCGGGTCCGGGACCCGAACCGCGGTCAACTACGTGGGAGTCCAGCATAATGCTGGTCCCCAGGATCTTTACAGGGAGCCCAAGGAGGACTCGACCCTGACCTACAGGAAACAACACGTGCTTCACAGGCGCTGTCTTCCCACAGGAGGGATCTTCCGGGTTCTAGTACTGCAGGTTTATTTAAACTACCACAGAAAAACATCTGTGAACGCAGAACCTGAAGTGCTCCAAAACCCAAAACTTTTGAGTACCAACATGACACTGTAAGTGGACAACTCCACACCTGACCTCAGGTAACAAGTCTGGGACAAAACCCAGTACAGGGACCAGCAGGTGGCATAATGGTTACGTTGCTGGACTCCCACATAGTCAACTGTGATTCAAGTTCTGGACCTGGCAACTTCAAACTCATGCCAGGCACCTGTGCGTGCATGCCCAAAATTCCAAGAGGAGAATAGAGAAGGGACAGCGGTGTGGCCGTCCCCCCGGGGGGTGATTTCTTGCTTTCTGTCTCTCTGTCTCTCTAGCAAGTGTACACGCCCTATAGCAAAAATCTCTCTTAAAAAAAAGTACAAAAATATTGTATAAAATTACTTTCAGGCTGTATGTATAAGGTGTATGTGAAACATAAGTTAATTTTGTGTTTAGGTTTGGATTCCAACTCTAAGATATCTCATTATGCATATGTAAATATTCCAAAATCTGAAAAATTAAAAAATCCAAACTGCCTCCCGTCTTGAGCATTTCAAGTAAGAGATATCGCAGTACATTTTGCTCTGGAAAAACAACAGCAATTTCTTTTCTTTTTTTTTTAAGTGCCAGAGGTACATGCGCTCACCAGAGAGAGTGAGAGATAGAGAAAGAGAGAAGAAAGCATTCCCAGTGGGGTGTGGTCATGTTACCATCTCTTTCTTCCACCTCTCATCCTGTCGAGTTTGTTTGTGAAGCTGCCAGGGCTGGGATTAGAACCACAGTCAGCCATGTGGGATCTAGCTCCCTTGCCTGAACCCTACAGCAGCTCATGGGGAAACAGGGCAGAGCCCTCACCGGCGTAGTGGACAGACACTTGATGGACCCAGGGAGGTTCATAAATTAAAAGACCAAATAAAACAGCAGCCCTTAAGAGATTTCCTATTAGCTGCGACTAAAGCAATTCTGTCATAAGATAAATCAAACTTCCTTTACTTTGCTCTGACCATAAAGATAACTGTGCACATCAAAAATGAAGCTCCTCCTAACACTGCTAGAGAAGATACTAAATCATGTGTACACGGTAGAACAAGAAGCCCTGGTCTGGAAAACTGCAGGGAGGCAAGGAGGTATGAAAGGAGGCCAGACTCAGAGGTCATCTCTGAAGCAGCAGCTTGCAGGGTGACAGAGATGCAGGACAGCCTCTGCCTGGAATCCCAAATGCAAGCTGCACTCCTCAGCCCGTCTGCAGCGGAGAGTCTCTTTAAAAAAGAAAGCACCAGGCCCAGAGGCTCTAGAATTATACCAAGGAAGGAAAACACAGGAGAAAGAAAAGAAAATGAGAGGCAGAGACTTTCAGCTTTCGGGCTGCGAGCTCAGCATCCTGGTCCCAGCGTGGAGGACAGAGAAGGAAGATGGGAAGGGAGAACCATCCTGCCTACCAGCGGCTTCTACCGTGGGCTGCCCCCGCTGGCAAGCAGGTCCCTCGCACTGCTTCCAGATCGAAGGCTTGCGACCTGACAAGCTCCAACCACGGTAAACACGAGCTACAGGTTCTGACAGCCCAACGGCTCCAGTGGTAAACACGCCTCCATTCCTAGCTGCCAAAAAAGAAAAACAAACAGGAGGATTTATAAGGTGAGAAGAAAACCAGGCATCTCAGCGATGACCTCCTTCGGGACATGAGCAGTGAACCAATGAAGGGCATGCTTACAGGGAGACTCGGGCCAGCCGCACACCGACACCGGGAGGGCGGGGGCCTCGGGGAGGGCTGAGGTTCATCTTGACCTCTAGCTTCTTGAGAAGTATGACTATTAGAGCCGAGAGGCAGGCAGAGGAGAAGACAGAGGACAAGTACAGAGTGAGGCACGTGCAGGGGCTGCACAGCAGGAGACACAGGAAAGGCCTGCATTGCAGCTCGTCAGACCCCACCTTTTTTTCAGGTTTTTACCATAAGGTGCATGCACTCGCCAGAGAGACAGAAAGAGGGCAAGTAAGAGCCCCTGACACACAGGGGGTGGCCATGCCTCAATCCCTCTTCCTCCATTCTCCACTTGGGATTTTGGGCGTGCATGCACACACACGCACTGGTGTCATTTCCAAGCCACAGTCGGCCGTTAGGAGTCCAGCCCTAACCCACCATGCCCCCTGCTGGCCCATCTGACAAGGGAGGCCACTGAGGCTGGGCCGATGAAGCCACCTGCTCGGGTGCAAGACTGGTTAGTGGCCAAGGAGGGCTCTCGGGTGCGCGGACAGTCCAAGGACTTCCCAGAATCCCTCCGACATCCCGAAACTGGTGTCAGGGTGCAGACTCCTCCTCGCACGAGGCTGCCTGGACACGCCACACCTGTGACTCAGCCTCAGGTGGCCAGATCTCCAAACAGACTTGCTGATGCAGGGAACACTCCACGGGGCTGAGCACAACCTGCAGCAGCCCTGAACGCTGTCTCTAAGGGGGCAGATCTGTCCTTTTCATTCACTTCCTGGCAGTTACCGGCTCCCCAGGGGTCAGTGCCTGGTGGCCCTCTGGGGGTAATCTCACATTCCCCGAGCCAGCAACAACGTGGGCTAGCCTGAGGTCAACCGCTATGGACCTGCCCTGCACTCCCATGCAGGGAAACCCACAGAAACACCTAGACAGGAAGGGAGGTCCCAGCAGGAGATGGCAGGTGGGCACACGGGGACCCAGTAGGACCTGAAGAGCACCAGGGCTGCCTCCCCAGGTCTTCCTGTTCTGGCAGCTGCTGGTTGCATGATGGGCGGGGAGTAAGTCTCATCATAACAGAGAAATGGACCGACCTCACAGGACTGCCGAGGCCTGAACCATCAGGATGCAGTGCGGGCCTCGACACAGAACTGGGGCTCAACGAAATGTCAGTTCCTGGGGCTTTTAGAAACCTCCAAAAAGAACATATTTCTTCTGAGAAGCAAAGGAAACAAGCCCTGCAGGTGAGTACAGAGGACAGCTGCTGGGGCTGGCAGGGCACAGGAGGCAGAGGGACTCCGAGCCATGGCGAGGACTTCAGAGGCTCCTACTCGAGAAGTGCGACGCAGCCTACCACGCCTAACCGCCGGGGCAAGCTGGTGCTGGTCGCAGGGCATCCGCACCAAGCACCTTTTCTGGCACAGGCTCCACGGCGGCAGCTTCCACGGAAAGAAACAGCTCCGAAACGCTCGGCTTGAATCCCGACTCCATCACTTCATAGTTCCGTGGCCGTGGTAAAGTGGCCCAACTTCTCCAGGCCTTTAGGGTTTTTCTAACAACTAAAGGAGATAAGAACTAATATTTAAAGAACTTAAAGCAAGCCTGACACACAATACATGCCCAGTAAACATGAGAAAGAAAAAACAAGAAGGAAAAGCCGTGACGCTGGCTGGCACCAACGCGTCAACCACACTCTGGCCACTCCAGAGGCAGGGCACAGCGTTCCGAACGCGTGACCTCACTGGAAACACTGCAGACCACTCAGGTGCCCTCGCAGCTCTGCGTAGGAGGTGCCCAGGAATCCAGCATCCCTCATACGGCGCCCGCCCCAGGGTCGAGGCCAGCACATGATGTGCTGGGCAAAGGAGAAAGGCAATGACAGGAGAGCGGGCCGCAGAGGCCACGGGCCCCACGAGCTCCAGCTCGCAGCGCTGTGTGCTCTGAGGCATGCACGATATCCGAGTTACCCGTGGGACCAGGGGTCAGGCTGCTGAGGCCTGCCCCTGAGAGAACACGGGGTACCTCGCCGTCACACCACAGCAGGCGGCTTTTCCCTGCACCCAAGAGCGCTGTCATGCACCTTGGTCCCCCTAACACGGCACAGGGGTAATTCTCAGCTAGACACTAAGAGCCGAATCACGGAATGCCAGGGGAATGATGAAGCCTGTTTAAACAGAGCGGTAAACAATCAATCACTCCCAAACACAGTCAACTAAAGGAATCTTACCAGCAAGGACGGCTTTTTCCCCCCTTTGCTATAGGGTGTATATGTTCACCAGAGAGAAACAGAGGGGGGAAAGTGAGAGGGCACCTCCAGTGGGGATGGCCATGCTGCAATCCCTTCTCCACTCTCCTCCCAGGATTCTGGGCATGCACACCACACACCTGGCATGCTTTTCAAGCCACACGGTCAGGACTCCCAATACACAGCAGGCCATGCGGGAACCCGCCCTTAACCTCCATGCTCTGGTCAAATTCTTAAAATATTAATAATGATGAATAAAATAAAATAATTATTTTCTTAAAAATTATTTTCTTATTTAATTTTATTTGTTATTATTATTTATCTGTTAATTTGACTAAAGGGGAAAAAAGAGAGAGAAGTGAGTAAGCAAGCTGCCAGGTCAGGGACTCAAACCACAGTTGGCCATGTGGGAGTCCAGCACCTTAACCACCATGCCACCTACTGGCCCCAAAATAATTTTTTTAACGTAATAGATAGTGTTCAATAAAGAAGTATATATGGGAGCCGGCAGGTGGCATGGTGATTACGGTACTGGACTCCCACATGACCAACTACAGTTCAAGTCCTGAACCTGGTGGCTACAATCCCACACTCCCCACCCAACTCTCCCTGGTCATTTTTTTTTTAAAGATAGTAATAATAAATAAAATAAATAATTATTTTTAAAGAGCATAAATGAGCATGCAGACGTTTTTAAAGTTTGCTAAGTGAATTTCAACATCATTGGTTTCCTTTGAAACTTCATGCATTTTATCCTAGCATTAGAACATCTTTCTGGAAAGAGGTACACCACCCTCATCAGTGTCAGCAGGATCCACAGCACAAAAACGGGCCGAGAGGACTGCACACCACACATGGCATCCGTGCCGATCAGGGAAGGAGCCGGTCCTCCTGCTTTCACGCCGTGTCTCCTGGTAGTGACGGCTCAGGTAGGGCCCAGGACACGTGCATGAATACGTGAACTCAGCCAGTCAAACTCCTCCGTAAAAATGACCATCTTATAAAAACACAGCCCAGCACTCCAGCTGCAGCTCAAGGTCCATTTATCCGATGATGTCACTGACACGATAAAACGACAATGGCACAAAGGCACCGAAAAGAGGCTTGGCAATCCACTAGAAGGCCACGTGACACAGAAAAGGGCTAGCGAAGGAGACAGGTTCACATTATGGACGACGTCTGCACTCAACGTCTATCTTCAGGAGGGGCAGAGGAACATGGAGGGGGCTGGAATGGGGGCAGCAGCCCCATGTCCAACACGCCCCACCGAGTGTCGCCTGCCGCTCAGGTCTGAGGGGGTGCCGGGGCTCACGTGCTGGAGACGAAGCGCTCGGTGCAATGGTGCTGCGAGACGGGGCCTAACCAGCGGTGATGAAGGGTAGCGGGCACCGTCATTACCGTGGGAGTGGGCCAGCTACGCAAGTGAGTCCCTCCCCCGGATACTGACCACAGCCCCGAGCCTTCGCAGGTACTCCTCTACTCAGAGCTCCGGCTGGCTTCCGCTCCACGTCCGGACTGCTCACACGCCACCCTCTACAGAGGTTTTCCTCTCCGAAATCACGGCCCGTGCCTCTGATGCACAACTGCTCTCTATGGCACGTCGGTACTCATCAGGACCTGAAGTTCCCGCAGGATCGCTGTTTATCAGGGATTATCAGCCCTATTTGGGAGGAGCCTCTAAAAAAATGCCAAGGCTCCAGGCCTCACCCAAACCAATTACATCAGCATTTTAGGGAGTGGGGACAGGCATCTCTAGCCCACAAGCCCCCAGGCGATTACTGGTTCACAATCTCAGACCCTGTCCCAGTGGGCCGGG
The DNA here is from genome assembly GCF_000334495.1 of Tupaia belangeri chinensis. Classification (NCBI taxonomy): domain Eukaryota; kingdom Metazoa; phylum Chordata; class Mammalia; order Scandentia; family Tupaiidae; genus Tupaia; species Tupaia belangeri. Next base: position 9,229,693 of record NW_006159501.1, read on the forward strand.
AACACACCTGGCACTCTGCTGCCAGGCAGAGGCAGGCTCAGCAGGTCTGGGTGGGATTTGAGGCTCTGCAACCCTAACACACTCCCAGGTGATGCCACCATGCTGGCCACCAGGCCATTCTCTGGGCTGCAAGGGTCCTCAAGAACTTTCTGCAATGACGATGTTCTAAATCTCTACTGACCAATGCAGTAGCCACTGGCCACACGTGGACACTGAGCCCTGGAGGTGTGACCAGTGAAGCTGAGGAGCTGAGTTTCACTCTTAGGCTACACAACCAAAGACCCCCGAGGGGGTCTTTGAAAAGTTCATGGGATATACTAAAAAAAGTATGCATGGATTTCACAACGTTTTTGCACCAAAGTAAATTCATAATTTATTTCCTATTTTTCATGAAGATTTTAAGAATCATTCATTTAATTTTTATTTATTATTATTATATTTAAATTTGACCGGGGTGGGGGGCGGTGTGAGAAAGCAAGCTGCCAGGTCCGGGACTTGAACTGCAGTTGGCCACGTGAGAGTCCAGCTTAGCCACCACACCGCCTCCATTAAGGTTTTTGTTTTTTTTTTTTTTTTTGGGGGTTTTTCCTTTTAGGGCGCGTGCGCCTCGCCAGACAGAGACAGAGAGACAGAAAGCGAGAAATCACCCCCCAGGGGGGATGGTCATGCCGCAATCCCTTCTCCTCCATTCTCCTCTGGGGAGCTTGGGCACGCATGCGCTCGCGCCCGGCGTGAGTTCTAAGCCACCGGGTCCAGGACTCAAACCACGGTTGACTACGTGGGAGTCCAGCGACATAGCCATTATACTAACTGCTGGTCCCTCCTCCATTAAGTTTTTGAAGTCCCCTCCCTTATGCTACTAATGTCTCTAAATGGAGGGTAGAAGAGAGGAAGCGAAGGTCACCACGCATTCCTGGTCTGGGCAGTCCTCTGTGAATGGGTGGCCGCCGCCTCAGGTGTGCATAGGAGGTGCTCAAGGCAGGGGAGCGGACGTGGAAGACCACACTGACCCTCCCAGGGGCTGGGCACGTAGAAGCCCACACGTGACTACCTGGACTTCAGGCAAGCCCCTCCCTGACCACTGCCCAGGCGCACTCACTGGCCCACTCCCGCCCTGCGTAGCCACAGGGTCCTGGACCCTCTTCTGGCCATGGGCTTCACTGCCCTTCGCTGCACTGATGGGGTTCCAGGGTCTGTATCTCACGCTACAGAGAACACGTTCCTATTGGTGTTCTACTCCTTTCCCGCTGCACTGACGGGGTTCCAGGGTCTGTCTCTCGCGCTACAGCGAACACGTTCCTATTGGTGTTCTACTCCTTTCACCCAACACACAGACTCGCGCACCAGAGAACTCAACTCCTGGATGAATGGCAGAGCCTGGCGCCCACCAGGAGGGAAGGGCTTAGCACTCTTACCATTAATCACAAGAAAAACTGAATTTGGCAGGGGGAAAAAATCACGTTAAGAAGAGAAGATGGGTGCCAGCAGATAGCATACCGTTTACATCGCTGGACTCCCACGGGGCTGACGGGGGTTCAAGTCCCAGACCAAAGAAGAGAAGATGGTGTGAATGATCCCGAATTTTCCGGATGCAGAAGTTCAGACTCGAGAGCACGGAATAAAAAGATGGCCCCGCTGGCCCCAGGAAGGTTCCGTCTGAACGCACGAGTGCACTGTGCAGAAAGGTGCGGCCTTCCCGGATCACCAGTCCCAGCCTCCTATCGGGAATGTGAAATGTGACAGAGCTTTTTCAAACAAGTCACAAAAGGGCTAAGACTCAGACTCACATTCTTGCCTCGGAAGCCACAGGCCTGATTCCCACTGTAACTGCTGGGAGGGGATCCGGCCCGAGACCCCCTGGGAGCTCACCCGGCCCAGATGCTCATTCAGCCCCTGCTCTTAGAACCCTGTGCTTGTGACAGCGATGAGATTTCCAAGGTAACCGGGGACAACAGAGCACAGAACCATGGCCCCGGAAGGAAGTTGATTAAATTTTAATACTTACAAGTCAACATCAAATTTATTTTTAAAACTACGTCAATGCCAAACGAACAAGGCAGAGTGGATAATGTTTTAATGGAGGTCTAACTAAAACCATGGACACTCCAACAGGGACGCAATTTTCCCTCTTTTCAGGGTATGTCGAAGAGCTCAGGGGCAAAGCAGCTCGAGGTCGGAGGGGCAGAGCTCACCTTTCAGATGTAGACCGCGATGGCTTATTTTTTCCAAGAGTTCCCAAAACACAGGGCAGACGCCAGTTGCAGCACCAGACTTTGCTAATGGGCTAGAATCGTGCAAAACAACCACTTCGCCCAGAGAAAGTGACCTCCAAGTGAGAAATTTAAAACACAGCTTCCCCTGCTGCCCAAACACAAACTGGTCAAAAAAAAAAAAAAGCATGGCTCATCAGAGGCCTGGGAGTTTTTACACTTGCTCACTGAGTCATCAGCCCCCTACACCCATCCCTCCCCCCAGGTAAATCCCACCCTCATGAGAACGCCCCTGCGAGTGTGTGCACTGAGAAGATGTCAAGCAGTGAGTATTTACTGCACCAGATGTCGGCCAGGTTTGCTATTACTTCATTAACCCCCTCCTCTGAAGCAGACAGGCATTGTTATCCGGACTTGACGGCTGAGAAACCAAGAACACCTCGGGTGGCAGACCAAGGTCACAGAGGTGGCAGGTAGTACAACCTGACTACGGTGCCACTTACTGAATTCAGCGTGACAGTGACGGAAACAGGACTGCTAACCCAGAGCCTGGGGGTGAGGGAAGCCAGCTCGCACTAGGCCGACTTCGCAGTTCCAGTAACGACCCTGGCGGCTCGAAAAATACACCTCGCTCATGGACGTGTGCCCACAGCCCAACAGGGCGGAGACGTGCAGAAGTGACTGCAGCGTGGCTGTGCCCCATTGGGGTCTGTTTTCTCCCTCTCCCTGTCTCCCTCTCTCTGGGAGCACATGCCCGCTGGTAAGTTAAAAAAATAAATAAATAAATAAAAAACCAGGAAGGAGAGCCTCTCTCTGGGAGCACGTGCCCGCTGGTAAGTTAAAAAAAAAAAAACCCAGGAAGCAGAATAGTTTCTGAAAACAGCATGGAGCCAAGTCCAAGTTCTACCAGCTCTGTAAGAGCAAATGAATCTTGGGACCAGCAGTTAGCGTAAGGGCTATGTCGCTGGACTCCCATGTAGTCTACCGCGGTTCACGTCCTGGACCCGGTGACTTAAAACTCACGCCGGGTGCGTGTGCGTGCGTGCCCAAGATCCCGAGAGGAGAAAGGAGGAGAAGGGACTGCGGCATGGCCATTCCCCCTGGGGGGTGATTTCTCGCTTTCTGTCTCTCTGTCTCTCTGTCTTTTTGGTGAGCGCATGTGCCCTATAGCAAAAACCTCTCCAAAAAAAAAGAATAAATGAATCTTCTGGCCTCGACGTCCTCCTCTATAAAGTAAGGGTGAAAAATAAGTACAACAGATGTGAGTGAAGTCGGAAGAACAGCGCAGGGACCAGATAGCTACCAACAGCCCAGATCCAGATGCGCAGATCAGAAACATCTCAGTTGTAAGACGGGTTTATTTTTTGGAGCGGTTTTTGCTATAGGGCGCATGCGCTCTCCAGACAGACAAAGAGAGACAGAAAGCAAGAAATCACCCCCCAGGGGGGACGGCCACGCCACAATCCCTTCTCCTCCATTCTCCTCTCCAGATCTTGGGCACGCACGCACACGCACCCGGCGTGAGTTTTAAGTCACCGGGTCCAGGACGTGAACCGCGGTAGACTACAGGGGAGTCCAGCGACATAGCCATTACGCTAACTGCTGGTCCCAGTTGTAAGACGGTTTTTAACAGCCCTAACCTACACTAGAACCAACAGGGTCATAAAGGTTCATCAGTTTAAAATCACCTTACTGGGACCAGCAGGTGGCATAGTGGTTGGGATGCTTGACTCCCTCATGGCTAACAGCGATTCGCATCCTGGACCTGGTGGCTTGAAACTCATGCCAGGTGCGTGTACATGCATGCCCAAAATCCCAGGGGAAAAATGGAGGAGAAGAGGTTGCAGTGTGGCCATCCCCCCAGGGGGTGATTTCTCACTTTCCCTCTCACTCTCTGTCTCTTTGGCAAATGCATACTCTCTATGGCAAAGAAACTAAAAAAATAAACAAATAAAATTACTTCACTAATTCTATGACATTTGTTTAACATGGGCCCATTGGCTTACAAAATTTCAATTTATACTTGTTAAATAACTTTATGTCACAATATCCACTCTCTCAGATCTCTTCTCTGTATGAAAAGTAGATGTTTGTTTAAGACCAAAATATTGTGAGAATAATTTCTTATAAAAGTGTACATGGGACCGGCATGTGACAAAGTGGTTGTGGCACTGGACATGGCCAACGGCACTTTGAGTTCCAGGCCCAGCTGCTTGAAACTCACACCCAGAGTGTGTGCATGTGTACCCCAAATCCCAAGAGAACGGAGGAGAAGGCATTGCAGAGTGGCCACCCATCTCCCCCAGGGGAGTGATTTCTTGCTTTCTGTCTCTGTGTCTCTGGCCAGTATATGCATCCTATAGCAAAAAATCTCTCTTAAAACCAAAAACCATACCTAGAATAAGTTTTGGTAATGCCACCAAACATTTTCTTTTTGAAGCTTGTTATGTGAACCAAACATTGAGCACTCTAGAAAAGGAACACTATTTAAAGGACTCCACACTGATTCCCCTCAAAAATAAACAACATTCAAATTTAGTTATAAATCCAAGTTCACACATACCGTCACTGTAGCATGGCAGATCTGCTTACAGTGAGATCAACCTGCAAACCTGCAATGATTTTAATTTTTCCATTGAGACATGAACCAATTTTAGGGTTTAGATAGCAACACGAAGCCAGCTTGCAATTTAATAAAATGACCAAATCCAGCCTCTTTCATCTGCTCAGTAACTGAGCTCTAGGGTAATCTCCTGCACAGCATACAGAAAGAGCTTTGGAATTACACACTGCAAACTAAAATTAATCAGAGAAAGGGTATGCCAGTTTTAATAGCCATTCCTATCTGCCTGGCTTTCCAGCATCTGCCAGTGTTAGCAATATTTAGCTGACAAAACGCAGTGGGGGCAAAGCAGCACAACTTTAATCCCAGTCGAGCTTTTCCTCCAAGGCCTCACGACACAGCGTCCTTCCCCTACCTGTTCTCTACCTTTCTGGCCGCAGTCATTCCATAAACACTCGTCAGGGTGTACTTTCTACATGTGAGTATTTTCCTCTTGCTGTTCAGCTATGCTTCTGCAAAAACTTCAAACGCCCATCTGCACCTACCTCACGCGAAGGCATCGTTTTTAAGTCCTGCTGTTTAAAAGAATTCAGTGATCTTAGATCACTGAGCTGGCTACCAAAGGTTTCCAGGCAGCCCTTTTCCGCCAAAAAACAGGAGAAGGAAGCGGGGAGAAAGGATGCCCAAGTGCTACTTCCGAAATTCGGAATGCTGAATCGGTTATTTTGATTAGCCTATTGACTGTTTATGTCTACAAGGGAAAAAATTTCCATTAAGGGAAACCATTCTAGATTTTTTTCCCCATGCAACTCCTAACAGCAGATGCTTTGTTCAAGTGGGGGGTGGGGGAGATAAATTAATGTCATGGCTTAATTTAAAGCTCTGGTGTGACTTCACCCAGTCTACCCAGGCATTTTCTTCTAAGATAACCTACAACACCCAGTTCAAACACTGTAACTTGACATTCTGGCCAAGAGGCATGGAATCACCCATTCACCAGCGCCACAGTGACTTGTGGACCGGTGACCTAGTGTGGGCCAAGCGCAGCGTGAAACACTAGACACACAGGGTCCCTGATCCTGAAAAGGCCGCATTCCATCCCGTTTGGTAGGTGGGAGATGAGCATGGCGGTGAGGACTGCTCCAAACCACAGCCAGCGAGCCCGGCTTGGCTCTGGAGCGCCCTTCACACCGCTCTAGCTCTGCACTCCAGCCTAAGCGTCTCCATCACCCTCCCCAGGCTCAGAGCTCCCGGTTAGCTGAGAGGCATGATGACTCTGCACCTCGACAGCACCTCACTAACGTCAGGCCTCCTCCAGGTGAAGGGGGAGGGGAGGCGTTCAGGGTCCAGGCAGGTAAGACACAGGTAGCCGGGCAGAGGCTCCGGCAGGCCTCCCGGCCCTGGCAGCCAGCGCCCTGCACACGCCCTGCCTGCTCCTCGCCCCGGGCACGGGGTGCGATGCGGCCAGGCCTCCTGGCTGAGGCGGGCACACCTTCCTGGCAGCCCGGGCTCCCCCGCACAGACTCGCGGGGCGGGGCACTGCGGGGCTCGGAGCCCAGGGCTCCCCGCGCTCACCACTTCCAGAACAAGTTGGCGAGGTCCGCGTC
>NW_006159501.1:9236967-9248056 GCF_000334495.1 Tupaia belangeri chinensis
GGCAGGGCCTGCGGGCCTGGGTAGGAGGGAGCGTGCAGGGTGCGCTCGGCCACTCGCCGGCCAGATCTGGAGCCCACCCCTGACGCCGAGCCCTTCTGGGTTCCCCACCCAAACCTCTGCGGAGGCCGGTCCAGCGAGAGGACAGTATGCGGAGCTCGCCCCCTGCAGGAGGACGCCGGGCCCGGGCAGAGCCGGGACAGAGCCTGTGCCGCGCCAGGACTAGCCACTGACAGTCACAGTAGCAAGAAGTGGCTCACAGCGAGTGTCGTGTGCTTCACATGCACTCATTTAGTCCTCACCACCTTCGGGGGTAGATAGAGACGGGTTTAGTTCTATAAATTGCCTGAGGCGCCAGGTAAATGGCCGAATGGGGAGTCAAACCCATGGCCCTTTACTCGGAAGTCAGAGGGATTCAGAGTGCCTATGAGGTCCCTTAGTAAACCAGCCAGTTTCCCAAGCTCGGACAATTGGAGGAACTCGGGTGAGTTGTAAATAGCTTTAGAGTAGGAGGCAGGCCCGCTCTCGGGAGATCCGTGCGGAAATGTTTCCGTAGGAGGTGGAGGGAACCCGGGAGCTTCCAAGGAGATGGCGCTCTTCCCTGATGGCTTCCGAGGGAGAGGGACCGTGCAGCACCAGCCGGCCAGGCGCACAGTCTGTCAGTACAGACTCTCATTTACAGCCCCGAAGGACATTCTCAGTTAAGGATCCAGAAGCTCTGAAGACGCTGGTCAAGTGAAATCACACCCTATAACTCTACCAGGCATGTGGCATGGTTTCTGTAGCTGCCAGCCATAAAACCAAGAGAAACTTTACAAAAACCTATTGTGCATCTGGAAAGGAGGAAGTGTGAGAGACATTGGGAATTCAGTGTGTCAGACAGAGCAGGCTCCTGACACGGGGGACAGTGGACCAGTCACAGCCTTTTCGAAGCATCCCTGGAAGAGTTGGCGTGTGCGGTGGCAGTGTGGGTCAGACATTATGTACGGTCTTTGGTATTTTAGGAGCACTGCGTGTGCCCTTTAGCTTTCTGAAATAGCTTTCTGTTAGTGGACAGCTTTCATCCTTGCACTAGGCGGTAAGGTACAATTTTAATACGTATGGATAGATGTCTGCTCTGTCTTCCCTTTTCACACCTCTGTGTCTTCAAAGGTTTCCTCTATTTAACCTTTCTCCTGTTCGAGTCCTGTGTGTGTCGTACTAACACAGTACTCCAGGTACATTCCGTCCCTTCCTAGTTTTCCGGCTATGGTCTTTTTGTTCACTTTTTTTTTTTTTTAAGAGAGATTTTTGCTATAAGAAGTGGCTCACAGCGAGTGTCGTGTGCTTCACATGCACTCATTTAGTCCTCACCACCTTCGGGGGTAGATAGAGACGGGTTTAGTTCTATAAATTGCCTGAGGCGCCAGGTAAATGGCCGAATGGGGAGTCAAACCCATGGCCCTTTACTCGGAAGTCAGAGGGATTCAGAGTGCCTATGAGGTCCCTTAGTAAACCAGCCAGTTTCCCAAGCTCGGACAATTGGAGGAACTCGGGTGAGTTGTAAATAGCTTTAGAGTAGGAGGCAGGCCCGCTCTCGGGAGATCCGTGCGGAAATGTTTCCGTAGGAGGTGGAGGGAACCCGGGAGCTTCCAAGGAGATGGCGCTCTTCCCTGATGGCTTCCGAGGGAGAGGGACCGTGCAGCACCAGCCGGCCAGGCGCACAGTCTGTCAGTACAGACTCTCATTTACAGCCCCGAAGGACATTCTCAGTTAAGGATCCAGAAGCTCTGAAGACGCTGGTCAAGTGAAATCACACCCTATAACTCTACCAGGCATGTGGCATGGTTTCTGTAGCTGCCAGCCATAAAACCAAGAGAAACTTTACAAAAACCTATTGTGCATCTGGAAAGGAGGAAGTGTGAGAGACATTGGGAATTCAGTGTGTCAGACAGAGCAGGCTCCTGACACGGGGGACAGTGGACCAGTCACAGCCTTTTCGAAGCATCCCTGGAAGAGTTGGCGTGTGCGGTGGCAGTGTGGGTCAGACATTATGTACGGTCTTTGGTATTTTAGGAGCACTGCGTGTGCCCTTTAGCTTTCTGAAATAGCTTTCTGTTAGTGGACAGCTTTCATCCTTGCACTAGGCGGTAAGGTACAATTTTAATACGTATGGATAGATGTCTGCTCTGTCTTCCCTTTTCACACCTCTGTGTCTTCAAAGGTTTCCTCTATTTAACCTTTCTCCTGTTCGAGTCCTGTGTGTGTCGTACTAACACAGTACTCCAGGTACATTCCGTCCCTTCCTAGTTTTCCGGCTATGGTCTTTTTGTTCACTTTTTTTTTTTTTAAGAGAGATTTTTGCTATAAGGTGCGTGCATTCACTAGAGAAACAGAGATAGAAAGTGAGAAATCACCCCTCAGGGAGATGGGCATGCTGCAATTCTTTCTCTTCCATTCTCCTCTCAGAATTTTGGGCACACATGCACATGCACTCGGCGTGAGTTTAAGCCACTGGGTCCAGGACTTGAACCGTGGTAGACTATGTGGGAGTCCAATGACGTAACCATTATGCCATCTGCTGGTCCCCTTTTTGTTCATCTTTGATGTTGAAGAATATCAGGTCTGACTTTTTTTTATTTTTGGAGAGTTTTTTTTTGTTTGTTTTTTGTTTGTTTGTTTGTTTTTGCTATAAGGCATGTGTACTCACCAGAAAGACAGAGACAGAGAGGCAGAAAGCGAGAAATCACCCCCCAGGAGGGATGGTCACACTGCAATCCCTTCTCCTCCATTCTCTTCTTGGGATCTTGACCATGCACGTACATACGCCCGGCATGAGTCCAAGCCACAAGGTCTGGGACTCGAACTTAGGTCGGCTACATGGGAGTTCAGTGACATAGCCATTACACCAACTGCTGGTCCCTAGGTCTGACTTTTTTCAAGTCACTTTAGTGATAGAATTGACCAATGGACAAGCATGATTCTATACGTACTCTTGTTTCCCCCAGTTTATGTGAATATTTGTATTTTGCCACAAAATATAAACCTGCTTGATTCTAGAGTACTGCCCCCAACCCCACTGGGGATGCTTTATGACTTACCTTTCTAAAATCTGAAAAATTCTGAAGCCACACATTCCTGGCCCTGAGGGTTTCATATAAGAGACTGTAGGCCTGTAAGAAAAGACAGACAAGAAGGAAGGAGAGAAGTGGGGAGGGGGAGAAAAAGAGACAAAACGTGGGATTAAAGACATCATTTGGAGAGAAGACACTGTCAGCAGCCCACCGACTTGGCCCACGCCCACCTTCCAAGGAATGTTCTGCCTGCAGTAGCTCATAAGAACCCAAGAGTTTTCGCTCTCACATCGGGGTGTAAAACGCATCCTTCGCTCTGCAGTGCACGGGCCAGCTGACTAGTTGAACCGAAGATTTGCCTGGCTCATTTGCTGTTTACTTGTAAATGGTTACTCTTGAAAAGGACAAACCTGTAGCTTATAAGAAATACAGTAAGCAGTGTCATAAAACAGAAAACAAAACACCAAAGAGATGTGTATACATAAGCATAAACAAAAGTTTCTTTCCCACAGCTTAAAACACTTTTCCCCAAAATGGTGTTGTTTAAGAGATCCGTTTCCTTACATAGTCAGGAGAGGGTGAGTACGTTTACCGAAGTTATCTGACCATCGCACACCGAGACTTAGCACTCGGGGACTCTGTTACCCGTAAGAATGTGGTTTTGACTCCTGCGTGCTCAGTTAACTTCCTTGAACTTCTAATACAATGAGAGAAGCTTAGATTAGCCGAAGCCCCGGGCTCTTCCTGCTCTGGTGGTCATGAGCTCATCACCCACGGTCTGTGTTAGTTTAGACGTAAGAGTGAAAATGTTGACAATCTAATCATCGGTCCTCGACATATGAGAATGAGCATGTTTTAGGTGACATTTAGTGTTGGTTGGTTGATTGGTTTTTGCTATAGGACTCGTGCACTTACCAGAGAGAGAGAGAAATGAGAATGCGCCCACCAGCGGGGATGAGCATACCACAGTCCCCTCTCCATTCTCCTCTCAGGATTTTGGACACACACATGTGCGCCAGGTGTGTTTTCAAACCGCCATGTGCAGGGCTCGAACTGCATGTTCGACCACGTGGGATCCAGCTGCCTTAACCACTACACCACCTGGAAGGCCCCATAAGGCTAATTTTTGAAAAGGTGGTCATTTTTTGTTTTTTTTTTTGGAGAGATTTTCACTGTAGGGCACGTGCGCTCACCAGACAGACAGAGAGAGACATAGAGACAGAAAGCGAGAAATCACCCCCAGGGGGGATGGTCACACCGCAATCCCTTCTCCTCCATTCTCCTCTCGGGATCTTGGGCACGCACGCACACGCGCCCGGCGTGAGTTTGAAGCCACCGGGTCCGGGACACGAACCGCGGTCGACTACGTGGGAGTCCAGTGACATAGCCATTACGCTAACTGCTGGTTCCCGAAAAGGTGGTCATTAAGTTAAGATGGTAGGTTTAGATGACAAACAGATTTACTAACTTTATAGAAAGATACTGGAGATCTCTTCATTTTTTTTAACAAAGCAGTTTCTATAGGTGACACTCATTGCTGAGCTGCAATAGATGGTTCTAGATAAATGAGGTCCAACCAGTCATAGGCAGCAGCCAGTTGGTGCTACCTCCAGAAAGCTTACTGTTAAATTCTCAGAAATATTGCAGGTTGTTTCTCGTTTTTTTATTTTATTTTATTTTATTTTATTTATTTTTGGAGAGAGATTTTTTTGCTATAGGGTGCGTGTGCTTGCTGGAGAGACAGAGAGAAATAGAAAGCAAGAACTCACTCCCCAGGGGAGATGGCCAGGCTGCAATCCCTCCTCCTCCATTTTACTCTAGGATTTTGGGCATGCATGTACATACACCTGGCATGAGTTTTAAGCCACCAGATCTGGGACTCGAACTGCAGTTGACTACGTTGGAGACCAGTGACATAGCCATTGTGCCACCTGCTGGTCCCGGTGGGTTGTTTCTTGCATCTGGATGGTAGAAATACTGTATAATGATGGGCTACTGCAAAGATCTTCCCAACTCTGTGTCCTGATAACTGGACATTGCTAGTGTAGGAGTATTTACACCAAGGAAATTGGCAAATGCTAAATATCATGGCTTGATTTATTGTGTGGATCATCTAAACTTAATCAAGTAAGTGCTAGAGGAAATGTTAATAATGCAGATTAAATTGTAAACTGTTTATGTCTTCAGCCATTACCTTGTGAATAGTGAGTTTATTGGTTTTTGTTGTTTTAGGTTTTTGCCATAGGGTGCATGCACACGCTGGAAAGAGACAGAGAGAGGGAAAACGAGAACTCAACCCCCAAGTCGGTATGGTGACAACCCCTGGTCCTCCAGTCTCCTCTCAGGATTTTTGGCACATACGCACACATACCCGGCATGCTTTTCAAGACAACAGAGCAGGGACTCACTCCATGGTTGGCCAAGTGGGAGTTCAACACCTTAACTACCATACCACCTGCTGGCTTCTTCATGAATAGTGGAAATTTTTGCGGGAACACTTTCACTATGTGCAAACTACTGTGTGACTCAGCAAAGAGGTCACTCACACCATTGTCGCTGAAGGGAGTTCTAGCGTATGTCTTCAGTGTTTCACCTTGTCTTACTCATTAACATAGACATATCAGCTGCCATCGCTGTCGCTGTCGGAACCGCGCTCACGTGCCGAGGATAGGAGCAGCTTCTCAGACGTGAGCTGGGTGCGAATCGAGTCTACTCCTAGTCTGATTTTGTCAAATTGTGGTTGAGCGGCAGACACGACTCTGGCGTGGACACGAGTTTTCTGCAAACATCAGTGAAGGCGTTCTGTGAGAATCAATGAGCCCCATGGCCTTTGCAGCGGAGAGGAGTGTCACTTGTGAGTACTTCTGAATTGTGTGCCACACCCCCTTTAAATCAGTAAAAGTTCAGCGTTTTGCACAGGCGCACGTATAAGGTTTTTCCAGAGAGCAGGTTGTTAAACATTGACCTGCCCACATCTCAGCGTAATCGTGTCTCTCCTGCCAAGAGGCAGGGCGTGGGACCTTCTGACTGCAAGTCGTGCTTATGAATTAAACACGGACAGGGCGAAACCGCAGTAAATTAGACTGCCTGAGCAAAGGCACTTGTGCTAATAGGAATTATTTGTCTTAGGGTAATTAAGAAAACGCCATTTGTTATTTTCAAGCACTTAGAACAACACAAACAAATGCCTACAGAGGGTGTGGTTTATTTTCATGAACAGGAAAAAAAAGGTTTAATTAGCACTCTGTATGTAAATAGGTTTCGCTAAGGCGTCCACAGAGTGCTGGCAGGAATTCACTCTTGGATAACCCTTCCCCTTTGATTTAGGTCCATTCTTGGATTCTAGGGCCGCTCTCAGATGCCTCCCCTGATGTGTCCTCCCTGGGCTGGGAACGCCCCAGGGTAGCCACAGGTGTTTAACCCCTGCCGCAGTCTGCTCCAGCCTTGTCCCCAGCTTCCCGTCACCCCCTCAGCCGCGCTCTGGCCCGGGAGCCAACGCCACACACAGCCGGTTCTTGTGCTGCCCTTGAGCTGAGAATGGTTTTGACATTTTTCAATGGCTGAATAAAAATGAAAAGAAGAATAATGCTCCTTGACTTGTGAAAACTGTGTGGAAATCAAGTTTGGTCATAACGTTTTACCGTTCATCTACCTGTTACCCTGGGGCAGAGCGAGTGTTTGCAACAGACCCTGAGTGGCCCACGCACCTAAAATATTTTCAGTATTCTCTGGTCCTTTTTATTTTCATTTTTCCAGAACTTGGAGTATTTTTATTTGGACATTTTCAGTATTTATTAGTAAAATGAAAATAATACTTTGACAAACCCTCAAACAATCAATGGCAATATTCTTAAATCTCGAGTAGTTTAGAGTAACTCTCCGTGGCTGGTGACCACCTGCTACCCACGTGTTCTCCTTTCAGGTGAGAGTCTTGTAGATTGCTTTCCGATGATGGTGACCGCGTCTCCCTCAGTCCCTCTGGGTGGTCGGTGGGTCTGACATATCTTGTTCTTTCATCATCATGGTCTCTGGTCCTGTTTAGAAAAGTTGGCCAGTCCCAACCTGACCCACAAGCACCCCACTTCCCCACCCTTTTGCACTGAGTGGATGCTGTCTCCTTGCCTTGATCTGCCTCCTCAAGGACTTTTTTATTTTTAATGTAGGGGGATGGACACGCCACAGTCCCTTCTCCATAATTCTCTTCTCTGGATTTGGGGAACACATGCACATATGCCCGGTGTGATTTTCAAGCTGCCGAGTCCAGGATTCAAACCGCAGTCAGCCACGCGGGAGTCCAACACCTCAACTACCACCCTGCCTGCTGGCCCCAGATAAAAGGCTTTGTCTCATGCAGCTGGACGCCTCCCCTGTGTAGCATCGTGAGCCCTGACACCTGCCCCTGCCTAGGGCACGCTTCCCCTTTCCAGCTGGCAAACTTCTGGTCGCCTTTCAGGTCAAACTGAAGTCCCCTCCTCCATCTCTCCTGTTTACATTTTTTTTTTACTTTTTTGAGATTTTTTTTCCCATAGGGCCCTTGCACCCACTAGAGAGAAAGAGACAGAGACAGAGAGAGGGGAAGTGAGAAATCACCCCCTCCCTCCCTGTGACACGCCACCCTTAGCCAGATACATAATGAGGCGGGACGTGGGAGCTCTCTCACTGAGCTAAGTCCCAACCTCACCCTGGAAGTGAAATCTTCGGTTCCCCCAAAGCGCAAGGAGCTTGCGTTACAGAGACGCTCACGTGGCACCGTGACCGGGGCTTTGTTCCATCTCACCTACTCACTAGAGTAGGCTCCTGGGAGCAGGGGAGGCATTTTCTGTCTCTTTCTTTTAAAGAACGATTTGATTTTATTAATCATTCTTTTTTCATTTGCACTCACCAGAGAGAGGCAGAGGGAGAGGGAGGGAGGGGGCGTGAGAAAGCGAGCCCTAAGGTCCCCGAGGTTGGTTGGCCGCACTGTCAGAAGCAGTGCCTTCACCACCACGCCGCCATCTTTACTTCTCTCCCTCTAGCTCCAGCACAGGGCAGCGCACAGTAGGTGCTGTTCAAGTGCCAGCAGAGCCAAGTGGCATGGCAGCACAGGCAAGGAGGGCGGGCAGATTAATCCACGCGGGGAACAGCCATGGCTGAGCTATGCTAAGGCACGGCGGTCCCCGGCCCCAGTGATGCGTCTTCCCTGCCCACTCGATGTCTCTGGACTTGTGAGGAGGGAAGTCGAGGGCTGGCTGGTAGGGACCATGGCCACTGGGCTGGGTCTCCATCTGCAGCTGGTGAGGACGTGCACTGTGGCGTGTGGCCTCCACCCTTGCTGCTCAGTGTGGTCCCAGGCCAGCAGCGTCAGCACCACCGGGGAGCTGGGAGCCACTCAGGGCTTTGGAACGCCCGAATCCGAGTCTGCACAGCACCCTGGGAAGCTGGCTTGCACTTTACAATTTGAGAAGCGCTTCCGTAGTGTACGTGGAGGATACACCCCAAGTGAGGCTTGGCTTTCCGTCCTGCCTGAAGCCCTGTTCCAGAGAATGTCAACTAGACTGCTGATGGGACCCAACGAAACCCACAGGGGAAGGCTCTTTCCAAGACATTTAAGCAGCTTTCCTTCCTTCCCAAGCGCTGTTACAGTGTATTCTGTGTAGCTGCTACTGCGGTACATGCTCATTAATTCAACTAGCGTTCACTGAACACCTAGTGTATGCCAAGCACTTGCTCAAGCTGGGATGTAGCAGTGAACAAGCCAGAGAAGGACAGTGGTATCAGAAAACTTCAGTCTATCTTCCAGGGCCAGCAGGTGGTGTGGTGTTAGAGGCACTGGACTCCCACATGGCCAACTGCGATTTGAGTCCTGGACCTGGTGGCTTGCTTTCTCACTTTCCCTCTCTCTCTCTCTCTGGTGAGCTCATGTGCCCTATAGCAAATTAAAAATAATAGTAATAATTTTAAAGAGTAAGTAAATGTTTCTTTAAAAAAAGCATCTTCTAGGAAGAGAAGGCAGATAGTAAGTAAATACATAAAATACTTCCATGTAAGTCTTACTAAAGAAAATGAAACAAGGCCATGTCCTAAGGAATATGTGGAGTGGAGTGAGGAGTGACTACATTAGAGAGGGCAATCAGGAAAGGCTTCATGGAGGAAGTGGCACTTGAGCCGAGTCTAATGTAGAGAAAGAACCGCTGAGTGACTCTCAGAGTGGCGAGTACTACAAAGGCACAGCAAGTGAAAGTCCCTGAAGCAGGAATTCGGTAAACATAAGAGAAAGACCGTCTGGGCAGGTGGAGGGTTGTGTGCATGGGAGGGAGAGGCTGTGGGACGGCGCTCGGTAAGCGGGCTGGCCCAGGTCTGCAGGGCCTCGCAATCTTTGTGTGTTTTTCCTACAAGCAAAGAGCTGGCATGAGGTACTTTACACTTAGAAGTACAAAGGACTCCTCTGGCTGCTCCTGAAGAAACACCTGGACACGGCAGCTGTGAAGACATTTAAGCAGCTTTCCTTCCTTCCCAAGCGCTGTTACAGTGTATTCTGTGTAGCTGCTACTGCGGTACATGCTCATTAATTCAACTAGCGTTCACTGAACACCTAGTGTATGCCAAGCACTTGCTCAAGCTGGGATGTAGCAGTGAACAAGCCAGAGAAGGACAGTGGTATCAGAAAACTTCAGTCTATCTTCCAGGGCCAGCAGGTGGTGTGGTGTTAGAGGCACTGGACTCCCACATGGCCAACTGCGATTTGAGTCCTGGACCTGGTGGCTTGCTTTCTCACTTTCCCTCTCTCTCTCTCTCTGGTGAGCTCATGTGCCCTATAGCAAATTAAAAATAATAGTAATAATTTTAAAGAGTAAGTAAATGTTTCTTTAAAAAAAGCATCTTCTAGGAAGAGAAGGCAGATAGTAAGTAAATACATAAAATACTTCCATGTAAGTCTTACTAAAGAAAATGAAACAAGGCCATGTCCTAAGGAATATGTGGAGTGGAGTGAGGAGTGACTACATTAGAGAGGGCAATCAGGAAAGGCTTCATGGAGGAAGTGGCACTTGAGCCGAGTCTAATGTAGAGAAAGAACCGCTGAGTGACTCTCAGAGTGGCGAGTACTACAAAGGCACAGCAAGTGAAAGTCCCTGAAGCAGGAATTCGGTAAACATAAGAGAAAGACCGTCTGGGCAGGTGGAGGGTTGTGTGCATGGGAGGGAGAGGCTGTGGGACGGCGCTCGGTAAGCGGGCTGGCCCAGGTCTGCAGGGCCTCGCAATCTTTGTGTGTTTTTCCTACAAGCAAAGAGCTGGCATGAGGTACTTTACACTTAGAAGTACAAAGGACTCCTCTGGCTGCTCCTGAAGAAACACCTGGACACGGCAGCTGTGCAGTACCGATTAGTAGTAGTGGCTTCATCAAAACTAAAACTTCCGTGCTTCAAAAGGCACGCCATGAAGATGAACAGGTGGGGCCAGATCTGGTGCGGTGGCGAATGCGATGCTGTGCAGCCTGACCCACACGGGAGGGCTCTGGACCTCCCCCCAGCACTGGGCACGCATGTCCCTGGGACCTGGGGCTGGCTGAAGCTGGGGCAGGCCACTGTAACAAGACCCTGTTGAGGCTGCTGTCTCTCCGTCTCTCTCTGTCTCTCTCTCTCTTATATCGAAAATCAATTTTTAAACGGTGAAAAGAGCCTACAGATTATAAGAAAATATTTGTCAATAAGATTTGATAAGAGACGCATCTAGAGTGTATACAGATGTCTTACAACTAAGTAACGGAAAGATCATTCAACTTGGGACCAGCAGATCATAAAATGGTTACGTCGCTGGGCTCCCACGTGGTCAACTGCAGTTGACCTGGCAGCTTAAAAACTCACGCTGGGTGCGTTTGCATGAGTGCCCAAAATCCTGAGAAGAGATTGGAGGAGAAGGGATTGTGGAGTGGCCATTCCCCCTGGGAAGTGATTTCTTGCTTTCTGTCTCTCTATTTCTCGGGCAAGCACAGGTGCCCTATGGCAAAAATCTCTCTCTGAAAATAAATAAATAAATTCCAACTTAAAAATGTGCAAAGGATC
>NW_006159501.1:9248177-9264723 GCF_000334495.1 Tupaia belangeri chinensis
AAAACTGCCATGGGAGGGACCAGCAGATGGCGTAATGGCTATGTCGCTGAACTCCCATGTAGCTGACCATGGTTCTAGGCCCAGACCTGCTTAAAACTCACACTGGGCATGTGTGTGTGCGTGCCCAAGATCCCGAGAGGAGAATGGAGGAGAAGGGATTGTGGCGTGGCCATCCCCCCGGGGGGGTGCGTTCTCACTTTCTATCTCTCTGTCTCTCTGGCAAGCACACACACCCTATATAACAATCTCTCAAAAAGAAAGCCGCGTTGTGATACCACTTCACACTCTTTAGGATTGCTAGAATAAAAATGATGCTTAACAGACACAAGAGTGCACGTTCTGCATCGAAATGGCATCAATTGTGGTGCCCTTGATCTGATGGTCACGTATGCACCCTACTTGGCAAAACCGCGTCGTTGCTATGGAGATGTACAATTACATGTGAATGAGAAGTAATGAAGTAAATCACACCCCCCCCCACCCCAAGAAAGGACGATGATGAGTATAATGAAGTAAATCAAACCCCCCCACCCCAAGAAAGGACGATGATGAGTGCTGGCGAAGACGTGGAGAAGCCGGAACCCTCACAGTGTGGGAGAGACAGTAATGACCGCGTCAGAAAGCCACCCGGCAGGTCCTCAAAAGTGGGAACATAGATGGGGCCAGCAGATGGCGTAACGGTTATGTCACTTGCCTCCCATGTAGTCGACCACGGTTCAAATCTCGGACTCAGCGGCTTCAAGCTGACGCTAGGCGCATGTGTGTGTGTGTGCCCAAAATTCCAAGGGGAGACAGAAAAGAAGGGATTGCAGCGTGGCCACCCCCCTTAGGGACACTTTCTGTCTGTCTGTCTGTCTCTCCAGCAAGTGCATGTGCTCTATAGCAAAAATCTCTCTCTATATATATTTTTTAAAAGATTGAACTGTAGAGTTACCATCTCACACAGCGAGTCCACGCTTCCCAGGTACACCCAAGAAAGACGAGGGCTGTGTCGACATGAGACCTTGTTCCCAGTTGGTCATAGCAGCACACTCACAAGTGCCGAAAGGTAGACGCACCCGCAGCATCCAGGAACTTGGGAATGGATAAGCCGAATGGGGTGTAGCCACCAAGGTGCTGCCGTAACACCCGGCCGTGCATGGGTGGTGTCAACAGCAGAGACGTGGTCTCTCCCAGCTCTGGGGCCAGAAGGCCACCGTCGCGGCATCAGCAGGGCTAGCTCCTCGGCAGGGCCAGCCTTCCAGGCCCCGCTGCAGTTCCCGTGAGTCTGCCGGCCGTCTCTGCCAGACCTCTGCCTGCACACTCCGGCGGAGCGCCCGTGTGCATGTCTGTCCAGCTCTCCCCTCCTTACAAGGGCACAGGGACCCCCTTCCCAGTGGCCTCGTCCTAATGACAGCGACAACCCTATTTTCAAATAAGTACCGTCTGCGGTACTCAGGGTTAGGGTTTCGATATGCGGATTAGAAGGGGCACAATTCAACACATAAAACAATGGACTATTGGGGCCGGCAGGTGGCGTGGTGGTTAAGGCACTGGATTCCCACATGGCTGACCATGGTTCAAGTCTCGGACCTGGTGACTTGCTTTCTCTCTTTCTTGTCTCCTTCTGGTTAAATTAACATATAAATAATAATAACAAATAAAGAAGAAAAGAAATAAATCTTTAAAAAACACGATGGACTATTATTTGGGCAGAGGAAGGAATGAAGGGCCGATGTGCAGTGTGCGGTAGGCGCTGTGTACGAGAAAGAAGCCAATTGCCAAGGCTACATTAGACGATTTCGCTCTCATTGTGTGAAATGCCCAGAACACACACATCTACAGGGACAGAACGTAGATCAGGGGTTGCTCAGCACGGGAGGGGTCAGGGGAAGGGGGACAGTTACAGGGATGGGGCTTCCCTCTGGGTGACAAGAAATGTCTTCTAAAATTGGTTGTGATGGTGGTGCACTACTCTGAATATGCTAAAAACCAGTGAGTTGTGCACTTTATTTTTCAAAAAGAATTATTTTATAACTTTATTTATTTATTTTAATTTGACCAGAGAGGGACAAAGAGAGAAAGAAAGGGAGGGTGAGAAAGCAAGCTTCCAGGTCTAGGACTCGAACCGTGGTTGCTCGTGTGGGAGTCCAGCACCTTCAACCACCATGCCACCTGCTGGCCCCAAGATGTGCACTTCAAATGGCTAAATTGTATGGTATGGGAATTATATCTCAATAAAGCTGTCACCGAAAAGCCCCACGAGCTAGCCGTATAAAAGACAAGTGCAGCGCGAATGTTAAAGGTAAAACAGACACAAGTGCAGACTCACAGGGTCTGGAGTCCACGCTCCAGTCACAGCCTCATGGCCTTCTCTGACCCTGAGTGAGTCACTCCGGAAGGCTTAGCTTCTCCAGGGGAGGGGGAACGAAGACTGGAAGCTCCTATCATGTGTTGTATCTAGCAGGGCTGATAGAAGAATTAGTTGTTATCTAAAAAAAAAAAAACACCTGACAAGTAGTTGCTCAATAAAATCTGTTATGTATTACTCATACATTTTACCTCGCCCCCTTGAAAACAATGTGATTTTGCAACACAAGTATCTTCCTTTGATCATTAAAAACAAAAAGAGGCCTTTTAATGCCTCTCGGGCACCAAACTGCCCCGTAGAGCTGAAGAGAATAAAACCACATCGTCTCCATTACGCACGCCACAGAAGGCCCGGCACTCTGCTGCTCTTCTGCTTCTGCCGTCTCTCTCCCAGCTTCCGTTTCATTCCTCCAACCGCTCATGGAAGCTGTCAGAGTGGGCCCACACGGGTCAGCATTTCCCTGATGAGCTCCAGCTGCGGAGAGAGCCTAGGCCCCTCAGCCTCGCACTCACGGGGCAGTCGGGTGTCTGAGCTCCTGAGCTGTCTGGGTTGTGAATCGGCATCCAGAGGGGCTTCCTGCACCCACGCTTAAGGCCCTGGCCTGAGCCAGCGTGTGCCCGAAGAGTGGTGTGAGCGTGGAAGACATCTCGGGGTCAGTGGCTCAGTGGTTAGATGCAATGCTCTGTGGGATGATCTCAAACGGGAAGGTTCCCAGTTCAAGCCCAGAGACCTCCCTGAGAATACTGAGGACGCACATACCCATGACCCAGGACTAGCTGAAGGCCGAAGTGGATCACAGATAAAGATCCCTTTGGGGGTGCTGTCTTTCTCTCTCACTCCTGGAAGAAAGAAACCTTTTAAAAGAAAAAAGGGCCAGCAGATAGGTTGGTGGTTGGGGTGCTGGACTCCCCCATGGCTGACCATAGTTCAACAAGTCCAGGATCTGCCAGCTTGCTTTCTCACTCTCCCTTTCTTTCTGTCTTTCTCTGGTCAAAATTGAAAAATAATAATAATAAAATTAAAAATAAATGATAAAAAAAAAGAAAAAGGAAAAAAGATGCCTTGCAAAGTCAGCAGAGCCAAGCTCAGCTCCAGAGCCCCACCCCAGCGCTAAGCGTCTCCTGACACTAACCGCTAGTTTTGTTCGATTTTCCAGAGGGCACCTGCACCCCGCAGGGAGCGACAGAGAAGAAAAGACAGGGAGAAAGTGCCCCGCCCAGGGTGTGGTCCCGCCGTAACCCCTCCTCCTCCACTCTCCATCCTGTCAGGGTTTGCTCGCCCATGCACCTGTCATGCTCTTGAAGGTGCTGGGGTCAGGAATCAAACCACAGTCAGTCATGTGAGCTCTGGCTCCCTTCACAACTAGGATACAGGGAGAGACCAGAAATCTGTATTTTTTAAAAATTTGCTATGGGGTAGGCGCACTCACTAGGGAGAGGCAGAGACAGAGAGAAAATGAGAAAGTGCCCCTCAAGCGGGGGTTACCATGCCACAGTCCCTTCTCCTTCATTCTCCTTTTGGAATTTTAGACACACACGCACAAGCACCTAGTG
Organism: Tupaia belangeri chinensis; assembly: GCF_000334495.1. Classification (NCBI taxonomy): domain Eukaryota; kingdom Metazoa; phylum Chordata; class Mammalia; order Scandentia; family Tupaiidae; genus Tupaia; species Tupaia belangeri. The sequence goes on from NW_006159501.1 coordinate 9,252,081, forward strand.
TGTTTTTCAAGCCACCAGGTCTGGGACTTGAACCACATAGTCAGTGATGTGAGATCCAGCTGCCTTACACATCACACCACCTGGCTGGCCCAAAATCTGTATATTTTTTTAATAATTATTTTATTTAACTTTATTTTTTTGTTTTAATTTGACCAGAGAGGGCCAGAATGAGAGAGAGAGAGAAAGTGAGAAAGCAAGCTGCCAGATCCAGGACTCGAACCAGTGTCAGCCATATGGGAGTCCAGCACCCTTAACCACATACCACCTGTCGGACCCCAAAACCTGTATTTATTTATTTATTTTGAGAGGTTTTAGCTATAGGGCGCGTGCTCTTGCCAGAAAGACAGAGAGAGACAGAGAGACAGAAAGCAAGAAATCACCCCCCAGGGGGAATGGCCACACCATAATCCCTTCTCCTCCATCCTCCTCTCGGGATCTTGGGCACGCACGCACATGCGCCTGGCGTGAGTGTAAGTCACTGAGTCTGGGACTCGAACTGCCGTCGACTACATGGGAGTCCAGCAACATAGCCATTACGCTAACTGCTGGTCCCGTCACCCTACCTGTATTTTTAATATGTGCTCCAGGAGACCATAAAGTATGCTCGTGAAGCTTTCCTTAGCGGTGCAGAGGAGAAATTCTGAACCAACACACCTGGGTTTCTTCGCAAGTGTGTGAACTGGGGCAGACCCCAGAGCTGGGTGTTTGCGGAAGAGGAAGCCCTTCCCAGAGAACGGTAACTCTAGTAAGTCTCTGGGGAACTACTTACAAAATGAGGGTCTGAGAGCAAAAACGTTCCCAAGGGATCTGAAAGTGCTGAACATTCATTCTGAGAGCGCTTGCTTAACTGCGCCCAGGGAGTGGCCGGTTGGCGTAGGGCCGGGAGCCCTGGCTATTTCCTGCCCTGAAGCAGAAGTACTAACCCTTAGTCACAGACGAGACCGAGCCATGCCTTCAAACAGAGACCTCGTTTTCTCAGTTCCGTGGAATTCCCAGGGTCTGCAGGGCTGTCTGTGTGACTCTTGCAGTGGGCTGCAACTGGTTTCCATGGTGGAGCCCTCAGGACTTGGAGCCAGGACTGTTCCCCCAAAGGTTGCTCTCTGTCGGTGTGTTTAGGCAGGGCGACACCCCGGTGACGTCTGCTCTGGCATCCCCGTCCTTCCTCTCCTGGACTGCCCACGCTGTCCACGGGTCTCAGCCAACGCTGACCTCACCGGCCGGCCCTGCACTGCACTTTGCTGAGTCCACTTACAGATGCCAAGAAGTGAGCCGAGCAGTCCTCTCGGGCCTGCTCAGACTCTCCACAGGACTCTGAGCACAACCACTGTGGCCCAGGCTCCCGGCTTCACTGCCAGGCCCTGCCCTGACCCTCCCCTGGGCAGAGCCCACAGTGTGGCAAGAGGGTCCCCAGCTGGGCCGGGCCTGTGGAAACGGCCGGTTGGGCACGTTGGGGCCGTCCACGCTGCTAGGGTGGGAGGGGGCAGAGAGCAGCCAGGACCACGGACCCGATGGCAGCCCTGCCGCCCATCAATGCCGCCTTTGTGCCCTCCCTGTGTGACACAGCAGTCCCACCCCCTCCGCCCGGGAACCAAGGAACTCGATCCAACCCCACCCCTCAGGATCAGATGGGGGGCTGCCGCCTCGGTGGGGCGGTTGGAGCATGGCCGGGCGAGCTGGTCTGCTGTGGCTCTCACACTCCCCGAGGCCCCGCGTCCCTGCAGGCTCACGGCCTCGTGCACACAGCAGCTTCTTTGCTCTCAATGGCTGACCAGAAGCAGTGGGGAGCTTGGTGCTCTTCCTGAGGGCCCTGCGGATGCAGTCCAGGGCCGGCCCACGAGGCACCGCCCGGCTCTGTGGGCTCCGGTTGCTCTTCTGCATCGGGCTGTCCCAGCAGAAGCTCTGGCACCACTCGAAGGCCTCTCCGTCCTCAGCGGATCTACGACCCGTCGATGGTGCCGCTCCCTCCTTCCCATTCCCACCTCATCGCCCTCGGGGAGGCAGCTTCCTCACACATCTTCCCTCGGTCGACAACTCTGCCATCCCTCCTGTTTCCATGGGTGCCAGAATTCGCTTTCCGAAGTGATTATTCAGAAATGCAAATCGAGTATAGCATTTGCTTAAACATCTCTTGGTCGCTCCCACAGCCTGGGCATAAAATCCAAATCCTCGGTGTGCGATATAAGCCCCTTCGCAGTCTAGACTGCCTAGCGCTCAGCCTGATTTCTGTTGAAGCCTGTAACAAACCCAGAGATACCATCGCGCTTAACTCATTCATGCATTCACTCTCACTCACAGTTCCTGTGATGGATCTGAACTCGTGCTTGCTCCAAGAACCCGGTGGTGAGCAGGAGCCGCAGCCCCGGCCCCTGGGCTGCCCGTCAGAGAGGAGGGCAGACTGCACACGAGAAGTTTCAGCGGAGGCCCGCAGGTGCAGTTCCAGACGATGGAGCCCCACCGGTCGGCCCAGCAGACCTGCGTTTTCAGGATCTCCCTCTGGCTGTGGTTCGCGGAATGGCGGGTCTGCCTCCCGAGGATCCATGCACATCCACGCCTCAGCTCTGCCCTTCGGCCCCCTAGGACGCCCTCCGCTCTCTGCCTGGAGAGCTCGTCCCCACCTTCCAGAACTCAGCTCAGGACCCTTACAGCTCACAGGGCACTGGGCCTGCCTGTCCAGGGGGGCACATCTCTGGTTCCCACAGAGGTCGTCCTTCTCTTAGGGCATTTTCCCCAGAATGTGTGTTTCCGTCCCTCCCCGAGAGTCCATGAAGGGAATCTAGACTGTTCCTTTCAGCTTCCTACCTTAAGGCCCAGCACGCACCAAGTCGTTTTAAACATGTTCTTTGAATGGATGGATTTAGGCCAGGAACAGAAAGTATGGAAAGGTGACAACTGAAGACCTGCCGGGTCTCCTTCATTTGGTGTCTTTCCTGTCTGCTGGGGGCCACCCCCTCCCAGCCCAGAGCCTCAGCAGGTGCCCAACCGTCTGAGAGCTTCCCTCACATGTCGTGCATGTCTGCAGATAGGCCCCTGAAGCAGAGGAGAGGGCTTAATTTTATTTTCCTTTGTGGGGAGGTGGGGAAGGCGGAAGAGAGGGACAGAGACACGTCCTTTGACCAGGTCTCCCTGTGTTGTCATCCTCCTGTCCCAGCCTCCCACTTAGCTAGGTCCTGGCACGTTCAGGTCATCCGGGAACTGAGCCCAGGCCTCCGTGGGGCTGCCAGACTCCCAAGAGGTCTCACTAGTTCTTTGCTGCCTCGATGGGGTAGGGACTGGTAAGCTCCCTTCCGGTCTTCTGTGATGTGGAAACCCTTCAGTTTCGCACCTGGGTGTGGACACAGTCCTGGTCAGACATCTGAACTTACAGTGGGCTTTGTCGAAGGGGCCCGGTAGATGCAGACTGTGTGGTGTGTAACTCCGGGCACCTTCCCATCAGGGCCTTCCTCCAGCTGAAGATTGACTAGGCTGTGGCGGGGCAGGGGGCAGATGGCAGCAGAGTGTCGTAGGAAGGGGAGCTTTTTCTCAAACACCGAAACAGCTCGGTATGGCTTAGACGTAACAAAGGTGCCGGGTAGGCTCGATCAGAGGGTGGCTGTAGTGCAGACGAGGAAGCCGGGGTTAGTGTTTGTGAGCAGCTCTGGCAGATTTCAGTTCGGAGTCGCTGAGCGAAGGAACGGCTTGCTTTTTTACAAAGGGTCTTAGCATCAGCTAGACAAGGTGTTTGGTTTGCATCCACTGCTCCGGCTGGGGTTAGGGTTCTGGGATCTTGCAAACAGTTAACAAAAACAAGCTGTTTTGTTCCTGTGTACAAACCAATGAGCACCGAGATTCATTCATTCATTCGGTCAATCCTCCATTCATTTACTCAGTTTTTGATGGAGGTTTTTTTTTTTGAGCCTGACAATGGGCTGTTTGCTCTCACACGTTTGACCCTCTCGAGGCCTCAGTGAGCATGTGTAGGAATTCCCACTGCACAGCTTAACAACCTAACCAGGGAAGGGCACATCGTGTGCTGAGAGACACACGTGTGGGAGACGGCGGAACTCATTCTCCAGACCGGGCCCTTTCCCTGCAGGACTTACACGCCACCAGGGGAGAGAAAATGTAAAGGGAAGTGCCGTCATCTGCAAGCGAATGTCAATCGGCCTCAAGAGAGGTGCCCGTTGGAATCAGTCAATAGTGTAATGGTTATGTTGCTGGATTCCCACGTAGTTAACTGTGGTTCGCGTCCCAGACCTGGTAGCTTGAAACTCACGCTGGGCGCATATGTGTGCACATGCCCCAAATCTCGAGAGGACAAAGGAGAAGGGATTGCAGCATGGCCATCCCCCCTGGGGGTGATTTCTTGCTTTCTGTCTCTGTCTCTCTGGTGAGTACATGTGCACTATAGCAAAAGTCTTTATAAACGTGACACGCAGACCACCTATGGAGCACTCCAGTCTACCATTGGTGTCCCCATCAAATGGCCTCAGAATAAGTCTTTAAAAGAAAAAAAAGAACTGCATGACGTGACACGCAGACCACCTATGGAGCACTCCAGTCTACCATTGGTGTCCCCATAAAATGGCCTTGGAATAATCAGAACGGGGAGCGGCCGGCCTCATCTGGGGACCCACGGGAGGAGCATGGCAGAATCTGCCCGGGCACACGCCTGGCGGATGTTCAGGGTCCCCTCCCCGAGTGAGTTATCCACCTCAGATACCTGGCGAGGGTGAGGACAGGCCCCCTGTTCCTTTTCCCAGAAAAGAAGTCAGCAGCCAAAGCGGCAGCCTGGCCTGCTCCCTCTCCAGTCACATGACCTCGGGGCAAGACTATCTTTGCAGATCAAAGGTCAAAGGAGTGGCTTTGTTCCTGGACCAAGCAAAATGGCGCATGATCTCACCTGGGCTTTACCTGCCGGGCTGTTCCATCCTGGCTGTCACCTCTGCCCAGCGGTGCTAAGCAAGAGGGGACCGGGTTTGAGTCCCTCTGTGACTCTGAGAGCGTCACTTCACTTTCTGAACTTCAGACTCCTGACGGGAGACAGTGCGGGGCACAGCCTGGCCAGAGCAAGAGCCCTCATGTCTGAGTCCCTGTCCGCCTCACGCCTCCTCCTTACCGCCCACCAGCCTCAGTCAGAGGACCCCTCCCTGAGGGCCTGAATCCACATCTCTTCCCAAAGGCCCCACCTTTCCACACCATCGCTGGAGTAAGTCTCCACGTGGTCTACGTCGTTCTAATGGCCCCCAGGTTTCGGTGCATTAATCTGGGGACGCATTCGAACCGTAACAGGTTAGAACCTCGAGACCGTCAAAATACACCCTGGGTGGCTGTAAAGACAGTCAAACCTTGGCGCCTAAATAAGGAAAGTCATGAGTCGTTCTCAGTCGGGCCCGGCCCAGCCCGTGCCGTGCTCGGGACAAGCTCGAGCCCACATTTTCCTCCCCTGCCGCTGAACGGCCCTCCTGAGGTGGGACCCGGCACTCCTGACAGAGACAGCCGTGGGCTCGGGCCTCTTCCGACTCCATCTGTCACCGCGCAGACCGCCGGGCCCCCAGGTCACTTCCCGCATGACGGATGGAAGCTATTCGTCGGTCCTTGGTGAGGACCTTGCCAGGCATTGGCGCTACCTGCCTCCCTGGCAGTCCCCAGGGCTGGCCCTCCCTGGGGCCCAGAGTCCGGGTCTGCCAAGGTCACAGGGGCCCAGGTGGCTCTGCTACAAGCCTAGGCGCTGCCTCTGGCCCATCCCGGGCTCTTTTCCTGGTCGTGGATGTCGCTGAGTAACCTGGGCTTGGGACAGACTAGTTAAAACCCCAACCTTTGGGATCAGCAGGTGGCGTGGTGGCTAGGGCACTGGACTCTCACATGGCTGACTATGGTTCCAGTCCTGGACCTGGCTGCTTGCTTTCTCATTTTCGCCCTCTCTCTCTGGTGAGCTCATGTGTCCTTTAGCAAACTAAATAATAATAATAATGATAATTGTAAATAAAGTTAAATAAGTCTTTTTTGTTTTGGAGAGGTTTTTGCTATAGGGCTCATGTGCTTGCCAGACAGACAGAGAGAGACATAGAGACAGAAAGCAAGAAATCACCCCCCGGGGGGATGGTCAAGCCGCAATCCCTTCTCCTCCATTCTGCTCTCGGGATCTTGGGCACGCATGCATACGCGCCCGGTGTGAGTTTAAGCCACTGGGTCCAGGACACGAACTGTGGTCGACTACATGGGAGTCCAGTGACATAGCCATTACGCTAACTGATGGTCCCCTGAAATTAAATAATTCTTAGTTTAAAAAAATAAAAAAAAAAAACCCACTCTGACCTTTAAGAGAGAGGAGGATAAAAATGTGTCCCTGACACCAGTAAAGGCTCGACGCAGGGTCCGCACCCGCAAGAAGACTCACCAGACGTGTCCCCTTGATCTTGGGCTTCGGAAATCAGGAACCACATGAGCCTTGATTCTTTGGATATGGCGCCTGCTCAGGTGTTTCTGCATTAACAGCACTGATGAGGCCACCGCCGAGCAGTGACTGTGGTTCAGACGAGGCCACCGCCAAGAGGTGACTGTGGCTTAGACCCGCGGGGCTCCGACACAGCTCCGGTTCCCTGTACCAGCACAATAGCCCACACGTCCGTGCCCTGTGGTGGTTCATGCCGTTTCTCTGGGTCTCCCTGTGAGTTCGAATCCCCTCTGGGGGGAAGTGATACTCTGTCGCAGCGAAGGTGGGGCGGGAACTAGTCCGGTGTCCTGCTCTGGGTGGTGTCCTGAACCCTGCCCCTCCCGAGTCAACCACTCCGGAGCACACCGTGGCATTTCTCACCACCTTTTCTTTGTTCTTAAGAGAGAAGGAGGTGGAGGGAAGGGGTGTTCGGCAGGGTCTGTCCGGGCGTCCTCCTGCCCCAGCCTCCCAGCTAGCTAGGACTACAGGTGTGCACCCTATGCCGGGCGCCTTGCTCCTTTCTGACAGTGCTCGGGTCGTACAGCGTAGGCTACACCCATTATCCTCACCACCCCCTGGGCCTCTCCTCCACCTCCCTGTGCAGCTCAGGGCGTCCCCGTCCCAGACGTCCCACCCCTCCTCCAGCCTTCTCTCCCACACCCACCACTCAGCTCACCCACAGCCACCTGAGGCTGCCTATTGGGGCCCAGGCTGCCCCAGCTTCCCCCTCCAGCAGCTCCTGCCTCGGCTCAGTGCCCCTGCAGCAGCCCTGAGGGGCACCCCACCTCCCACCAGTCCCTCCGGAGCACCCGAGCCGTGGACCACAACTTTGACCTTTCAATGGCGCCATGGTCGCCACCATCTTGAACTCAGTGCCTCGCGTCAACAAGGGCTGAGCTGTCTTTCATCCGTAACTGGTCAGCAGTCAGTCACTGGTGAGAGCAGACAGCGCTTTCTCAGGACTGGGGTGCCAGTGGGCACCGGCAAGCCCGCACAGCCACGGGACGTGCCCAGTCAGCGAGCTCTGCTGTGGGAATATGGAGGACGGCGAGTCTGCTCCGAGACGCTCAAGGTCCCCTCCTCTGCCCACCATCGCTGGAGCTGCTTGACTTGGCACTGGGACCCCTCCGTGTCCTATAGCAGGCGAGGTTCTTCATGTTTAAGACGTGGAAACTCAGCGCTAAAGAACTGATGCGTGAAAAGGGCCCGTTAGCCTGCATAACTGGAGGGTCTAAGTGCGGAAAAGGGGACCCACTGAGCCAGAGGGTGCAGGGGATATGCCATCCTTGGGTGTCGGAACTGGCGTGGAAGCGGTGGAGGCGTGGGGGCAGAGGTGATGGTGAGAGCGGGGGTGACTGCCAGGAGCCTGCTTGTTATGTGATCCCCACACATTTGTCTGAGCAGGGGCGGGCGGACATCTAAGCGGCCTCAGGGGACACTTCTCCTCCACTCTGTCCCCGGACTCTCAGCAAGGCCCTGGGAGACAACGCCAAGGCAGCCGTAGCCCCTGCAGGTGACCCGGGGTCTGTGCTCAGGGGCCAGGCTGCAGTCCAGCGCCAATGGGGCTCTGCTGCTTAGCCATGCATGTTTGTGTGTATGTGTGTGCATGTGTTAGGAACCCAGAGAGTGTGTGTGTATGTGTGTGCATACGTGTGTGTGCATGTGTGCGTGCGTGTGTTAGGAACCCAGAGAGTGTGTGTGTATGTCTGTGCACGTGTGTGTGTGCATGTGTGCGTGCGTGTGTTAGGAACCCAGAGTGTGTGTGTATGTCTGTGCATGTGTGTGGGTGCATGTGTGCGTGCGTGTGTTAGGCACCCAGAGTGTGTGTGTGTATGTCTGTGCACGTGTGTGAGTGCATGTGCGTGTGTGTTAGGAACCCAGAGTGTGTGTGTATGTCTGTGCACGTGTGTGGGTGCATGTGCGTGTGTGTTAGGAACCCAGAGTGTATGTGTATGTCTGTGCACGTGTGTGGGTGCATGTGCGTGTGTGTTAGGAACCCAGAGTGTGTGTGTGTGCATGTCAGGGCTGGAGGGGGCACTGTCAATTCCAGCCAGGCCCTTTTCACAATAATACGTAATAAACCACTGTCCTAGAGGCTGGCCGGGTCCTCACCAGCTTTTCTCCGCTGTGCCCACGCTGCAGGCTCGAAGGGCCTCCTGAAGCCTGGGAGACCGGGTGAGGCCTGGGGAGGATGAGCGCTTCCCTTGGATCCGGATCCAGTTTGTGATAACCAAGGTCCACTTCAGCGTCAATCTACAACACAGCCATTGACCTCAAACTGCAGGGCGGGAGACCACGGCTCAGAGAGGTTAAGTGACTTGTCCGAGGGCACAGACTGGAAGGACAGGACTGGGACTCAAGCCGAGGCTTCCTGACTCCACCCAAAGGGCTCCTAACACAGAGTCCACACTCTTGGGCCAGAAGCCAGGCTTGCACGCCGGCTGTGCCCATTCACTAGCTGTGTGGTCTTAGGCGAGTTACTCACCATCTCAGCCTCAGCTCTTCACCTGGGAGGCTCTGAGCAGACCCCGGCTCGCTGCCTGCAGAACCGTGTGCAGCACCCAGTCTGAGCTGCGCTGACAGACGCTTGTCTTCGGATCACACCATCACGCTGCTACTGAGCACTGCTCGCTGAGAAACCAGGCTAGGAGGACACGAGGCCTCGTTAAATGGAGCTCCAGGAAACTGGCCTCCCTTTCCTGCCTCCATCAGCGGGCCCAGGCCCGGGCCCTGCGGTCCCCTCAGGGAAGGTCAGCCTGAGAGCTTGGCTGGTTTGCCCTAATTGGCCTAAATTAGATGGGCTGATGGCGGTGTGGAAAAATGCACTGCATTCTTTACGAACGTCCCCATCAAAACACGTCTGTGTCGTTCTCTTTTAAAGGGCGTTCATGAGTCACTCGGCGGGAACAAAGACGCTTCAGTCTGAGACTTCCTGGTTGCAGCCTGAGCAGTGGGGGCTCACAGGAGGCTTCTGGAGTCTGAAAACACGCCTCCCAGGTGCCCTGGCGCGCCGAGAGCAGAGCGGCCCTCTCCGACAGCTGGGCTCCAAATGCAAATGTTAGCTGCAGGAGGTGTGGGGTCGCTTGCATGCAGGTGTCGCTCACTCGCTAGCTCACTCGCTGATGGGGAGGGTGGGGGCAGCAGCCCCTGTGTTCTGGATGGTTCTGCTAAGGAGGAGAGAAGAGGCGTAGGAGCGGCGCCCACAATCCCTCGCGCTCAAGTGCTGTCACCCCACGGCGCCCAACACAGCCTGTCTGGGACAGGCTCCTCCCCCATTCCACAGCGCCTGTCCCTCTGTGCACACACGGTCACATGTGGGGGTAGAACATGGCGGTGGAGCGAGGTGCTGGACTCAGGCAGGGCTGGGTCTTGCCTAGAGAACTTGGTAAAGCACGTCCCTTCACCTCTCGGCCTCAGTTTCTCTACCTCTTCGGTGGCTGAGGGTTCAACAGAGTCACGCAAGGATGTGCCAACCTCGTGTCTGGCATGCAAATAAGTTATTATGTCACCTGTCGTTGAGTGTTGTCAACAGGCCCTGGCACAGCTTTCCTGAGTTTACAGGAAATCGGACAGATCTCCTCCTTCCTGTTCACCCAGTTCCAACCCATCCTCAACCAAGTTCACTCCCCAAATTAGAGGACTCTCTAATCTGCTTCTTTTATTTTTTTAATTAAAATTATGTATCATTATTACTATTACTTTAATTCACCAGAGAGAGACAGGAAATGAGAAAGCAAGTCGCCAGGCCTGGACTCGAACCATGGTTGGTCATATGGGTGTGCAGTGCCTTAACTGCTGTACCATCTGCTGGCCTCCTCATCTGCTTAAAGCCTGCAGTCATTTCCTGTTGATCCGGATAAAGACAGAAGCTTCTCTGTACAGTTTACAACACCCTCCAGGGCCGGAGCCACTGTCCAGCACGCACTCAGCACAGAGCTGTGCAGGACCACGGGCTGCAGGCCCTGAGCTAGTCCTGGCCGCAGAGCGTGAGCGGCCCCTGCATCTGCCCTCAAGGAGCAGGGGACACCTGGAGGAAGTGGCTCCTCTGGAGTTAATGAGGTGACGGGAGGTGTGAGGGACAGGAGGATGACAAGCAGAAGTGACCTGGAGGGAGACCCAGCCAGGTGCCCAGGCCCTCACAGACCTTCCTGAGAGCTTCCTGCAGTTGTGGGGACTCTCCCCACGCCCCCCGGCTTGCCCACTCCACCCATGCCTTTCTCTGCTCAGGACCGCACTCTCCTCACTACCCTGTCCTCCGGCTGACCTTTGCTGGCTGTTGCAGGCTAGCTCAGCATTGGCTACCCTGGAAGCCTCCGAGACCCTCTTTCCAGCCGTCCTTTTCTGCAGCTCCTTCAGCCCTTGGGCTCACCCAGTGGCTGGCCGCTTTGACTCCCCTGGCTCACCCTGCCTCTCGGGGCTGTCCCATTGGTGTCTGTTCCCTGGGCTCAGTGCTGGCCAGGGCCAGAGTGTGTGTATTCAGTGAGCACTGCCTGAACGCACGGTGGGTCTAGGGAGCCCCGCCTGCTCAACGTGGGTCTTCCCGTTTGTTCTGACCAAAAATACTCTCCAGGGTCAGCAGGTGGCATAACGGTTAAGGCGCTGGACTTCCACATGGTCAACCACAGCTCAAGTCCCGGATCTGGCCACTTGAAACTCACGCCAGGTGCATGTGTGTGTGTGCCCAAAATCCCAGGAGGAGAATGGAGGAGAAGGGATTGTGGTGTGGCCATCCCCCTGGGGGGGTGATTTCTCCCTCTCCCTCTCACTGTCTCTCACTGTCTCTCTCCAGCTAGTGCATATCCTCATGGCAAAACCCTAAAAACAAAACGAAACAAAACTCCCCAAGTGCAATTACACCCAGCCCTGGGCTCAGCTTCCTTCGATTTTATTGCTCTCTCTGGAGCATGGAGACGCAGCTCGTTGGGGTCTGGCATTGGGATTGGTAGGTGGCGATTTCAAAATATTTGGCAATTGGCGAGGCAGACATGGATAGACCTGGCCAGCCGGTGAGGCCGGACCTGGTAAGGCGGCTGTGTGGGGTCAGAGCACTGCCATGTCCCCGTTGAGGAAGCCTGTGAGCTGGCTCTCTTTGGAAGAGCGAGTTTCCCAGAGTTAGGGTTCCCCGTGTTCTCCACCCTATTCCCGCCACTCTGGCTGCCAGTGACTGCAGGACAAAGCCTCCGCCCTCTGACATTGACCAGATGCTGGAGAGACTGTGGGCGGGGCCCTTTCTAGTCTGTACCTGGGGGGGGGGGGCGCCTGGAATCCCGGTCCCGCCACTCACTGTGTGATCAGGGGCGACTTACTCAAGCTCCTGGAGCCTCCATTTCCTTTCCTGTAACATGAGTCAAAGATCTGAGTTGGCAGCTGTGAAATTTAAATTTAAGTGAGACAATGTACGCGATGCAATAAAGGCTGTTACCTTAGAACGGTGCCCCTCTCCCTCCGACAGAGGTACCCACCTGGCTGCTCCCGGCCTGGACGTCTCTCTGCTCCACTCCCGTCGTCAGAGCTGCGAGCCGAGCAAGAGGCAGCTGTCGGCTCTCCAGGCTGTCCGTACCGGGGTGCTTGTTATTCAGTGACATGGCTCAGTCCTCACGTCTGCCCAGTGAGATAGGAGGGCTTCAGTAGAGGTATCTGAAAACAACGACTTTATTAGATAAGCTTAATTAGGACAAATTACTCTACGTGGAACTCAAGACATGTGGGACTCTAATCCAGTCGACTATTCACAATGTAGGTGAACAAATGTGCGCTTTGAGCTGAGGTGGAATGTTGGAGGCCGGGCCAACACTGTTCATGTGTCTATGAGCACGCCTTTCGGGTAGGCGGACCTCATCGCGAATACACCAGACAGCTTATCCGAGGTTTTACGTCTGCATGTCACGGCCATGGGACTGCTTTGAATGGCACAGGACTCAAAAACTTAAAATATTGGCGCATCGGAAAAGTCGTGACACTTTTCGCATAGAAAGACATCGAAAAATATGTCACGACTTTTTCGATGACCCATAAAAGTGACCTTTCCTAAGACAGTTTATTTCTCTGTCATGTAAAATCTAAAAGTAGGCCGCTAGTTCCCCAACGCCATGAAGGAACCAGACTTCCAGCTGCTTCTTTAGCTCGCAGCTTCCTTTCTAAAACTTGCCTCTTGGGTCCAAGACGGATGCAAGAGCTCCAGTTATCACATCCTTATTTCAAGCAACAGGAAGAAGGAAGGGGTGGTAGTAG
>NW_006159501.1:9264754-9268801 GCF_000334495.1 Tupaia belangeri chinensis
TTTTCCCATCTTTGTGAATCTGGGGATCTTTTCTTTCCAGGGGCAATATGGGTGGCTAAAATTTACGGTCTGGTTAATTAGGAGAAAGCTGAAATGGGTATTAGGGCTGCCACATATTTGTATCCCCGTTTGGCAGAGAGGAAGCTGGTTTAGAGGGAGAAAGCACACAGCGCGTAGGTGGCAGAGCTGAGACGCCCGACGTGGTCTGCGTGCCTCAGCACCGCCTGAGCCAGCTGTCTGCGTTGGAGGCTCTGCAGTCTGCTCGCTTCCGTGCCCCTTAAAGAGCTCTAGAATGGCCACGGCAGGTTTTTCACTGATTTCCATTTTGCAAAGCTGTCGTAGCCTTTTGGGTCATGACTGTCACGTGGTTCTTCCCACAAGGCTGTGGTTATAGGAAGATACTGGGTCATCGGAAAAGTCGTGATGCATTTCTGCGTAGAAAAAAACGTTGTGCCGTTCCCGATGACCAACTGAATTGCCGGAAGAAGTGTTCAAGGCAGAGTCCGGACATTGTTCACACGTGAGACTGCCTTGTTGGACTAAGTCAATAGTTCTCAGCCGAGGGCAGTTTGGGGGTGACAGCTGAGAGGACTTCTGCTTTTGGCTTTAGGAAAAAATGATCCTGCAGAATTCTCTCTCTTTTTGGCCACACCACAACCCCTTCCCCTCCCTTCTCCTCTCAGGATCTTGGGCACACACACAAGCACACAAGCACGTGGCATGATTTTCAAGCCAGCAGGTCCGGGTTTCAACCGCAGCCACGTGGGAATCCACACCTTGACCACCACACCACCTGCTGGCTCCCTGGAGTATTTGCTGCGTGTTGTGTTGATGTCCACCCATAACAATCCTACTGGTCATCACAAGTGCTCTTGACAGCTTCAACCCACTGAACAGAGACGTAGAGATCACCTAACCCAGAGACAGCAGAGCCACGGCACCCCAGGTGCTGAGCCACCTGCTCCTCCGGCCACGCTAGGAACCTTCCACTCAACTGCAGCATTTTCGTGGGGCCCAAAGGCAACCACGACACGGTAATCCAGGGAACAACAGCCAACGAATGTAGATGCCCCAAAGGGGGACCTACAGGTCTTCACTCTTCTTTTAGTTAAAGTTTCTTTTTCTTTTTTTCTTTCTTTTTTTTTTGGAGAGATTTTTGCTATAGGACGTGTGCACTCGCCAGCCAGACAGACAGAGACATAGAGACAGAAAGAGAGAAATCACCCCCCAGGGGGGATGGCCACGCCACAATCCCTTCTCCTCCATTCTCCTCTCGGGATCTTGGGCATGCACGCACACGCACCCGGCGTGAGGTTTTTTTTTTGTTGTTTGTTTTTTTAAAGAATTATTTAATTTTATTAATTTTATTTTATTTATTCATTCATTTATTTTAATTTGATCAGAGAGAGAGAGAGACACAGGGAAAGTGAGAAAGCAAGCTACCAGGCCCAGGACTTGAACCATGGGCAGTCATGTGGGAATGTCCAGCACCTTAACCACCATGCCACCTGCTGGTCCCCATCCCGGTGTGAGTTTTAAGCCACCGGGTCTGGGACGCGAATCGCGGTCGACTACGTGGGAGTCCAGCAACATAGCCATTACGCTAACTGGTGGTTCCCAAAGTTTCTTTTTCCACGAGAGTGGGAGAGAGAAGCACCCTGGGCAGGGTCTCATGCCAGGACGCTCCGAGCCCTCTGCGTCAGCAAAGATCACTCCTGGCGTGCATTGGCCAGCCCCGGGACGGAACCCGCGACCCTCCTTATGGACCCAGCATCGCTTTAGCAGCCCTGCACCACCGCGCCACCCCGTTTGCTCTGGGGCAGAGTCCAGCCCATTGGTGCCTTGCTTGACAGGTCCAAGCCGGAAGTGGACCTTGGCTTTGTAACTCTCACTCCTGCCCTCTCCGATTCCCCGTGCCAGGGCCCGTGAGCCCTTCAGTGGCTGTGGTGGGCTGAATTGTGTCCTAGAAGAAGTTATGTCCTGAGCACAGAACTTCAGAGTGGGACCTTATTTAGAGAGAGAATCAGAGATGAAGAGACAGAGCCTCCATCAGGGCTTGACGCTGATCTGCCCCCCAGTGTCTGGTCACGGGCACATGCATCCCAGTGTACTTAGGGGGTCTCTGGGCACTAACACACACCCTCCGCTTGGCCAGGCTCACAAGCGTTATTTATTTATTTATTTATTTTAAGAATTATTTAATTTCAGGACCAGGAGTTAGCGTAATGGCTTTGTCACTGGACTCCCACATAGTCGACCGCGGTTCGCGTCTCAGACCCGGTGGCTTGGAACTCACGCCAGGCGCGTGTGCATGCGTGCCCAAGATCCCGAGAGGAGAATGGAGAAGAAGGGATTGTGGCGTGACCATCCCCCCTGGGGGTGATTTCTCGCTTTCTGTCTCTCTGTCTCTCTCTGTCTGGCAAGCGAACGCACCCTATAGCAAAAACTTCTCAAAAAAAAAAAAAAAGAATTATTTAATTTAATTAATTAATTTTAATTTTACCAGAGAGGTACAGATAGAGAGAGAGAGAAAGTAAGAAAGCAAGGCACCAGGGCTGGGACTCAAACTGCGGTTGGCCGTGTGGGAGTCCAGCACTCCTAACCACCACACCACCTGCCAGCCCCAGCACTGAGTTTTAAGGTGTGGCCCCAGGGTTAGTTTCTGCAAAGAAACTGCAGGAGCCTCCAGGCTGATGCTGCAGGAGCGGAGGTGGCTGGCGAAGCCTTCAGGTACTGCCTCAGTCAAAAAAACCCCTCTTGGGACCAGCAGTTAGCATAACGGCTATGTTGCTGGATTCCTACGTAGTCGACCACAGTTTGAGTCCCGGACCCGGTGGCTTAAACTCACTCCGGGCACATGTGCGTGTGTGCCCAGGATCCCGAGAGGAGAATGGAGAAGAAGGGATTGTGGCGTGACCATCCCCCCTGGGGGTGATTTCTCGCTTTCTGTCTCCCTGTCTCTGTCTGTCTGGCGAGCGCATGCGCCCTATAGCAAAAAACTCTCCAAAAAAAAAAAAACCCTCTTGTCCAGGATTCGCGTCCCTGGGGGCCACCCACCGCCAGTGACTGGTGAGTAGGAGGGTATAGGCTGTCAGTCCCCTTTCTTAGGGTCAGGCAGTGCCGAAGAACTGTCCAGGGTCGTGACAGTGGCCTGGATTCTGTGGTGACCGCCCCTATGTTACAACTGAGCTCGGCCTAATCCTCTTGCTCACTGCCTTAGAAGGGGAGGCGCTCCGGGTACTCTTCGGTAAGCTTCTCCCGTGAGAGCCTCTGCACACATGCCATGTGTGTTACCGACGACGGATGCCGTAAGCGTGTCTGTGTGTATGTAGACATTACATGCAGGCACACATACGTCACATACCATGTGTATGTACATATGTACTATGACGTACAAACATGCACGACGCACTGCATACAGAGACTGCTTCGAGGCGTTAGGGCTTCATTGGATCGGGCTGAAGGTCAGCGGGGTGTGAACTTTTCCGCTTTGGAAACTCTCCAAGGACTGCTTTGGGGACTCATACTCAGCTGCTTTGACCTGGGCCAGCGGCCCTCCTGGCTCGCCCTGCTGTCCCACAGTGCCCGGGTCCTGTGCTGTCTTCCGGTTGCCTCTGCACCTGCTGTACTCCTCCCTGGAGCCCTGCCCGGGCCCTCCCGCTGCCGCCCTGGGCATCGGGGCTGACACTCATTCTGTAGGTAGTCCAGCTCACCAACTGCATGGGTAGCTATTTATCTAACCCTCAGGAGACCCTGTCGAGTCGGCAGAAAGGGACAGGCTCCTGATAACATCAGGAAGAGAATTTCCCCTTGGAAACAAAACAAACACATTTCCACGGTGGGTCCTGTCCCTCCCATTCTAAAGAGGCAGGGCCAGGTCCTATCCCAGACCAAGAAAAGGCATTCGCGGCACTTTTGCTTTAACCCTTTGGGGCCCACCACAAGTGGGTTCCACCATCCCATAGGGGGAAGATGAAAACCAAACAACTCAACAGCTATGGTCCGGATGCAGAGACCTTGTTGGCCGAGTGGGGATTTCTGGGAAGA
>NW_006159501.1:9268897-9282849 GCF_000334495.1 Tupaia belangeri chinensis
ATTATTATTATTATTATTATTATTATTATTTTGTCATAGGGTGTTTGCACTCACAAGAGAGACAGTGAGAGGGAAAGTGAAAAATTACCCCCGACGGGGTGGCCATGCCACAATCCTTTCTCCTCTACTCTCCTCTTGAGATTTTGGGCATGCACACACACATGCCCTGCATGATTTTAAACCTCAGTCGGTTGTGTGGGAATCTGGCACTTTAACCTTCACGCCATCTGCTGGCCCCGTTACCCCATTTTTACAACCCTTGGCACTAGCTGGTCACGTCTCTTTCACAATCCATGCACTGGGGCAGGTGACTGAAGGAGCGATCTCAGCACAAGATGAAAACCAAACCCCCGTTCCTATCCGCTGCCTAAATCAAGGTGCTGGGGTGTGATGCAGCTCTGTGTCCCCAGACAGCCCGAAAGTCAGCATTGCAAAGGGCATGCCTGAATGTCCAGCCCGCTGCCTCTCTCGTGGGGAAATGAACGGCCCCGGTGAACACGAGGAGCGTATTTCACGCCATGCTGCGAGTCACCGTGTGATCTCTTTTGAGTTTTCAAATGTTGGTCACCTCACGGGGAGGTCTGAAGTGCTACAGGTCCCGTGTGCTTCAAGTCAAAGCGGACAGCAAAACCCGGAGGGTGCAGTATTTCCAGTGACTTCCCGGCTAATGATGTGTTAGGGACGCAGACCGGAAGGCGCTGGCTTATTGATGTGCTGAGTATCACAGAGGGTCAAGTGGACAGCACAATACGGAGATGAAAAGCTCTTGTTCTGGAAACAGACATTGTTGATAAAAGACACAGGCCGAACAGCAAGTGGCTGACAGATTTCATTAAAGCCAAGAGCTGGAAGGGACCATAAAGGTCACTGCGTCCTGAGGACACTAGTGTTTAGTGACTTCCCCAAAGTCTGGCTAGCGGCAGGGCCGTGGTGAGGACTGGGCCTCCTGACTCCCAGTCAGGGCTCACCTCTGGTTGCCGATCAGCACCTGCATACTGGTGGCGGCTGTGCCCAGGGGCTGGGAAAGGCCAGACCTCAGCTACGGGGGAGGCGTGGTGGAGGGATCGCTCTCTTCCAGGCTAACCTGCCAACTTCCTTGACTCATGGCCACGGAGAAGCCAGTCACCTAGACAGGGCACCAGCACGCTCAGAGACTTCAGGATGGACGGAATTTCCAGGAACTCGCCCCGGGGCTTTGGGCGAATCACCCTGGCTCTTTGGGCCTGGGAGCCTTTATTTGTAGAGGAGGACACTGTCTTCACGATCTTGCCCCGGCCTTGCAGTTCTCGCTGTCTGAACTCGTCCTTCCTGATATCAGCCAGGTTGGCCCTCCTCCACACACAACCAGGAGTCCATGGCGACAAGCCGAGTCCCAGCCCGTGCGCTGTGAAGCCTCTGTGGTGCGTGGAATTCTCAGGGGGAAACGTGTGAAGTCTTTCCTGCGTCTACACTGTCCATACCCTGAGGACGGAGCAAGCTCTTCACTGGCAGAGAGGGCCCCAGTCTCCCAGACAGGACCCTCATCTCCAACACCCCCACCCCACTCTGCCCCACTCAAAGTTTACAATGCCGGGACCAGCAGATGGTGTAGGAGTTACATCGCTGGACTCTCACATGGCTGATCGCGGTTTGAGTCCTGGACCCTGTGGCTTGAAAACCGCCAGGTGCGTGTGTGCGCATGACCAAAATCCCAGGTGGAGAACAGAGAAGGGATGCAGTGTGGCCGTCCCCCCTGTATGTGTGGTGGGGTGATTTCTCACTTTTCTCTATCTCTGTCTCTCTCTGGTGAACACAACCACTGTAAAGTAAAAATCTCTAAAAGAAAAAAAAAGTTTAAAATGCTGCAACTGCCGTTGATTCTTGGGGCATGGGAGAAATGTGAAGGCACCCCAAAAGTCTGTGGAACAATGGAATTAAAGTCAATTTTGGTGCAAAAAAGAAAAAATGTATAGTTTTCATAGCATGCGTCTTCCGTGAACTTTTTGAAGACCCCGCATAGCTGCTTGAGCCCACAGGTAAAGCCGACGGGTGGGCCGAGCGATGATTTGTGCCAACAGCAGCTCCGGGAGGGTTCTGTCCATTACTGCTGCTTCCTAAGGGAGCAGGTTTCCCCTGACTGCACCCTGTTCTGTCCGAAACCCAGGCACCCTAACCCTAGGTGTTCTGGCCCCTCTGCTCTGAGCTGGGGCACTCTGACCCGTGCAGACTGGGCTCCCCAGGCCTGGTGGGCACTGGCTCCGCAGACCCTGGAGGAGCTTGGTCCGTGGGAACTTCTGCAAGGACACGGGAGGGACAAGGGCGGGGACCAGGAAGCCGGGAGTGCCCTGGGCTCTCTTCTGTAGCAGCTGGGGCAGGTCCTCAGGCTCCGGCCCAGCTGGGCAGGCTGCCAGGCCCAGCTTCCTCCGCGTGCCCCGGGCGGCCTTGGCTAACTCAGCTCCTCTCTCTCCTCCCACGAGGAGGGAGATGGCGGCTCCCTGCTGTTGCTCACCTCTGCCTCGGCCTCCCGTCTCACTCTGTCTGCCAGCTCCTCTCTGTCATCCAAGTCAGGGTTCCCCAACCTCTGGTGTGTGTGTGTGGGGGGTGCTGGGCCACAGACAGGAGGTGAGGGGTGGGTGGAGAGCTCCCTAAGCTCCCCAAGTTTACAGCCGCACCCTGTCCTGGTCTGAGCTCCGCCTCCTGTCAGATGGGGGCCCTTAGACTCTCAGAGGAGTGAGACCCCTACTGTGAGCTGTGAGAGGGATAGAGGTTTCTGCTCTTACAACCCCCCCCCACACACACACACCCCTGCTAACCTTCCCGATAGCAGGCTTTCCGGGCTCCCGCTCCAGGAGGCAGTGGATGGGAGGGGTGGGTGGAGAGCTCCCTAAGCTCCCCAAGTTTACAGCCGCACCCTGTCCTGGTCTGAGCTCCGCCTCCTGTCAGATGGGGGCCCTTAGACTCTCAGAGGAGTGAGACCCCTACTGTGAGCTGTGAGAGGGATAGAGGTTTCTGCTCTTACAACCCCCCCCCACACACACACACCCCTGCTAACCTTCCCGATAGCAGGCTTTCCTGGCTCCAGCTCCAGGAGGAAGTGGATGGAACCCACGGACCGCAGTATGGAATCCTTGATTCTAAACCTGTGGTTTTTGGCCCTAGACCCATATTAGAGTCACCTGGGAGATTTAGAAAACACTGCGCGGCCCAGCGCAAACCAACTGAATCAGAATCTCTGAAACTGTGGTCTGAACTTCAATTTTTCTAAAAAAGTACATCTCTCCAGTGATTCGGGTGGTGGTTTTCTCACCCTCCTGGCAGGCTGGTGGAAGGGGTACAGGACGGTCCTGCCCCCTGCCCTGCTCAGGCACAACTCCAGGTCGGGGTCAGGGTCGGGGTTGGAGGACACTCAGATAAGGCTGCCACCCGAGGGCAGAGGCTGGGTGCCACCCAACTTCTGGAAAGCCAGGCCCGAGGTCGCCTTACAGTTCTGACCTGTCCCTGGGCACAGGTGCGGTCAGTCTGAACTCCGCGACACTCGGCTGGAACTGAAAACAGCGCTCCTGGAGGGTCTGCATGGCCCGGAGGAAGAAGTGGTCCCGACCTTAGCTGAGTGCAGGGCCCCAGAACGTGGCTGCCGAGAGCAGAGGCCTGAGCCAGAATCCGTGGGCTCAGATGCCGAATCCCCCACTTTCAGGCCTGTGACCTCGGGCAGGTTACATGACACCACTGTGCCCCAGTGTCCCCATCTGTAAAAAGAGACTAACCCCACTGCCCACCGACAGGGCTGTTTTGAGGGTCACCGTCATGGCGTCCAGTGGGCGCAGAGTGGGCACTGTACAGACGCACACGGGCTATGGCCATCAGAGGCCAGCCCTCCTGCCCAGGGGAGGAAGCAGAAGGGGCAGAAAAACATACATTGTTTAATTTCATCATGAGTCAACTGAGAAGCTTTTGAGTTGCCAAGATTTTACTTTCTGTGACTAAGAGGAACGGAGGCTAAAGATAGAAACTAAGTCTAGCTCTAGGAAACTAAAGACAGATTCCCCGTACCTGGGTCCACACGGCTTACAAACACCACATTCACATTTTCTTTGGCGCTATTAACTGACAGACTTCGGAGGGTACCACAAACACGCACATCACCGGTTCCCTTGTGGTTTCACGCTCTTCAGGCCGGTATCCTGTTTTCCATAGGATCCTACTAGAGAGTCTGGATTTTTTTTTTTTTTTTGAAGAATCATTTTATTTATTTATTTTTAATTTGACCAGAGAAAGAGAGAGAGAGAAAGTGAGAAAGCAAACCTCCGGCTCCAGGACTTGAGCCACAGTTAGCCATGTGGGAGTCCAGCACCCTCAACCACCACATCACCTGCCAGCCCCAAAAGTCTGGAATTCTTAACCTGCTCAAGTTCTCCGTTTGTTTGCTTGCGTTTGTAATTTGTAAAGAACAGAAGTTGATTTAGCGTACAGAGAACAGAGAGAAAGGAAGGAGAGAGAGGTATCTGGCCAGGGTCTCGCCATTGTGACCTGGCCTTCCGGTCCGCGGGGACCACGGACCTGCGTTACTGAGACTGGCCTGTCCAGGTCACTCCAGAATTGAATCCAGGCCTCCCACCTGCCCCAGCGTCACGCAGCGGCACCCTGCACTTGAACCACTGCAGCTGGGCCTGTTCCAGTTCTGCGTGTGGGATACAGACCTCCATGGGGTTCATGAACAGAATTCCAAGGAATGTTAGCATTTCCTCTAATTATTTATCTTAGCTGTTTTAGCAGTATTAGGAGTTTGTCATGAATAAAAATCATGTAGATGTTTTAGCTCTCAATACAGTTGTGTGTGTGTATATATATATATACACACACATTTATCTCAAAATAACACTTATTTTCATCTTTGGCTTTAAATTATGGTAGTTGTCATATTTCCCAATAGATGGTGCTATTTAATTTCTACTAAAAATCCACATATTATTATATCATAAAGTGTAAAAAAAAGATGTATGAACTCTTTTTCAGGGTGGCTGGTTTCCTTCAGAATCCTGTGTTTTCATGTTATGTATTTAAAAGTTATTTTGAGAGGGGCCAGCAGGGCCAGAGTACGGTGGTTAAGGTGCTGGTTTTCTACATGGTTGCCCACAGTTGAGTATTGGACTTGTCAGTTTGAAATCATGCTGGGCGCGTGCGCGTAGGTGCTCAGAATCCTAAGAGGACAATGGAGGGGAAGGGACTGCAGTCGGCCATCCCCCCTCTCCCAGGGAGGGTTAATTTCTCACTTCCCCTCTCTCTCTGTCTCTCTCCAAGAGTGGACACACCCTGTGGCAAAAACAAATTGTTCTGAGAAGGTGATTTGGCCCACTGTGTTGCTAATAACAGACCCACCTGAGTCCGGGCCATTTGTAAATTACCCATTTAGCTGACAGTCTTAGGGGTCAAAGTCATGGGACCATAGCTGGTGAGGGTCTTCTTGCCAGGGTGTGGGGGGGACTCTACTGGGCCCCGAGGATGTTCAGGGCATCAGAGATGAGGCAGCCAGAGCGAGCATCTATGTCAGTGGGCCTACCTCATCCTGTCTCCTTGGAAACCGCTCAGGGCCCCGTCATGGCCCCCAATGACATCGGTCCTGACCACCTCTGTCAACACCATAATTGGGTTAAGTATATTTTTTGGGGGGAATTTATTTCTATAGGACACTTGCCAAAGAGACAGAGGGAGACAGAGAGACAGACAGCGAGAAATCACCCCCTAGAAGGGATGGCTACATCACAATCCCTTCTCCATTCTCCTTTTGTGACTTTGGCACGCACACGCACATGCCTGGTGTGAGTTTTAAGCTGCTAGATCTGGACTCAAATTGCAGTTGGCTATGTGGGAGTCCAGTAATGTAACCATTATGCCATCTGCTGGTCCTATAATTGGGTTAACGCTTTTTTTTTTTTTTTTGTGGGGGGGGGGGGTTTTGCTATAGGGCGCATGTGCTCTCCAGAAAGACAGAGAGATAGAAAGAGAGAAATGATGACCACGCCACAATCCCTCCTCCTTCATTCTCCTCCCGGGATCTTGGACACGCACGCACAAGCGCCAGCATGAGTTTAAGCCGCCAAGTCCGGGACTCGAATGGCGGTTGACTATGTGGGAGTCCAGCGACATCGCCATTACACTAACTGCTGGTCCCGGTTAACTCTTTTTTTAAGAGAGGTTTTTGCTATAGGGTGCGTGTGCTCACCGGAGAGACAGAGAGACAGAAAGCTAGAAGCCACCCCCCAGGGGGGATGGCCACGCTGCAATCCCTTCTCCTCCAGTCTCCTCTTGAGATTTTGGGCATGCATGCAAATGCATCTGGCATGAGTTTTAAGCCACTGGGTCCAGGACTCGAACTGTGGTCAACTATGTGGGAGTCCAGCAACGTCGTCATTACTCTATCTGCTGATCCCTCTGGGTTAAGTCTTTACCCTATCAAGACTGTTACAAAGGTTCCCCAGATTTCAATTCGTGAATTTTGGGGGAGCACATTCAAACCATAGCAGAAGGGATTTACAAGCTTCCCCCAACTGCCAAAGAGATCCGTGGGACAAAAGAAACTACTGGGAGAAGCACTTCAAGAACAGCAGGACTCCCGAAAACCCACTCTTCCACAGAGGCACCCAGAGCTCTGGAAGTCAAAGTCTTGCAACAATCGTCCATGGAATGTTTGTTTAGGAAAAGCCCCGAATCGTGGCATGGGCCGTGAGCTTTGTGAGGTTTCTATTTGTGCTTCTCCAGCTCCCCCTCCTAGCTCTGGTGTAGCCTGGAAAACCACCAGCCACACAACTATGGCAACTGAGAAAAGCCACAGGAAGTGGCAGAATGGACCTGAGGTTCCTCCAAAAGACCAACCCCAGATAATCATCACAATTCAACCTTTCCAGTAATACCAGAGAGCTCTATTCTCAGAGCTTGCTTTTATTTGATCTGAGCAAGAGCTACTTCTTTTTTTATTTTAAAGAATTTATTTAATTTGTATTTATTATTTTTTATTTTCAAAGGAATTATTTATTTTTAATTTTATTTACTCATTCTTTTTTTTTTTTAATTTTTTTGACCAGAGGGAGACACACAGAGAAAGAGAGAGTAAGAAGCAAACCACCAAGCCCAGGACTTGAATCGTGGTCGGCCATATGGGAGCGTCCAGCACCTTAATCCCCACACCACCTGCTGGTCCCTATTATTATTACTATTATTTGATGAAAGAGAGAGAGAGGGAGAGAGAGAGAGAAAGAGAGGAAGCAAACCACTACATCCAGGACTCGAACTGTGGTTGGGATGTAGGAGTTCAGTGCCTTAACCACCGTGCCACCTGCCAGCCCCATGAGCAAGAGCTTCTTATGTGCCAACAGCCCTACTCTGCCTCACCCCCTTGTTTATCAAAAATAGTCAGCAGTTGGGCCAGCACTGTGGCCTGGTGGTTAAAATAACCTCATCCCACATGGGTGACTGTGAGGTTCAAGTCTCAGACCCAGCAGTTCAAGAAACAAGCTAGGTATGTGTGCATGCGTGCCCAAAATCCCGAAAGAAGGGGTGGAGGAAAAGAAACTGAGGCTTGACCACTTCCCATGTCAGGGGACGCTTTCTCCCTCTCTCTCTTTCTGTCTCTCCCTGGTGAGCATGTGTACTCTCTAGCAAAAGGAAACAAGAACAACACAAAAACATTATCAGTGGCAATGGACAATTAATTGTTTAACATTGCAGCTGCTTAAGGCAGCAATACCAATTGGGGTCAGCTAGAGGCGGACCCCAAACATAAAGTATTCTTGGGAAAGAGACATGCACGGGGGACTTGAAAGTTCTGACACATACATGTTTAGGGCTGTGTAGATAGCCAGGAGAGACCCATGAAAGCCCCAGTCTCTCACCTTTGGGCGACTGAGGCGCTGCATAACCAGGAAGTAAAGATTAAGGCAGTTACAGGCTGCCTGCTGGAGCATTATAAACAAGCCACAGCACACACACACACACATACACGCGCACACACACTCAGCAAAGGCAGGAAGACTTACGCGTTGAAGGCATTTAAGGAATTTTCTGTCCAATCATTAGCCACACAGTAAATAAATCAAGCTGATATTTCAGGGGCCGAGATGACAAAGAGTAAATACTTCAGAGAATTAGTCCAGAAGTCATTAAACAGTACCACCACCAACAAACATCAGCAACACGGGGAGGCGTTGTCAATCTGATTTTCAGAGTTGCCACATTTTATTCTTTAAAATGTCCTAGTTTTAGCAATAACAACAACAATGTACTATGAGCATTACAAAAAAACAGGAATATATGACCCATATACAAGAAAAAAGCATTCAACAGAAATATCCCTGAGGTAGCCCAGATATTGGACTGTTAGATGTTGGATTTTAAGACAAATCCTTTAAGTCAACTAATTTAAATAAGTTCAAAGAGCTAAAGGAAAACATGTAAAGAATTAAATGAAAGCATGAGAACAGCGTCTCATCAAATAGAGACTACCAAGAAATAGAAATTACTTAAAAAAAAAAAAGAAAGAACCAAATATAAATTCTGGAGTTGAAAATTTAGATAGCTGCAGTGAAAAATCTAATAAAGGGATTCTCAGAAGGTTAAAATTGGGAGAATGAAAAAATAGGCAAACTTGATACAGGCCAATTGAGATAATCTAGTCTGAAAAACAGAAAGAAAAGGATGAGAAAACAAAGAGTCTCACAGACCTATGGGACATGGTCGGGCATACTCACATATGTGAAAGAGGAGTCCCAGAAGCAAAGGAAAGAGAGAAAGGGGCAGAAAAATAGTTGACACAATAAGGAAGGGCTGAAAACGTTCCAAATTTGATGAAAGACATAGATCTACACATCCAAGAAAGCCTAAATGAACTCCAAGAAGCAGAAGCCAAAGGGACACATATCTAGACACATCAAAGAATTTCAAAAGCAGCAAGAGAAAAGAGACACATCAAATAAAAGAGTCTCGATAAAATGAAAAGCTGAGTTTTCATTATAAACCATGGAGACTAGAAGGTAGAAGAGCAAAATATTCAAAGCCCTGGGGGGAAAAAACTATCAACCAAGAATTCTATATTCAGCAAAACTATCCTTCAAAGAAGGAGGAAAAATTAAGATTTTCTGAAACAGAGTAATTTGTCATAGCAACGCAGCTCTATAAGAAATACAAGAGGGAGTGGGCTGACTCTGAGATGCAACAGTTAAACACTGTGCAGAGGAAGCTGGGTCCCACCTAGGAGTTCAAGTCTCAGCCCTGGGGAGCTTGAAAAACACACCCAGGATTCTGATGGGTTAGAGAGTTGGAAGAGAAAAGCTTGTGGTGGGACCAATCACCATTACCAGGTGCTTTCTCTCTCTTTCAAACTTAAAAATATGTGTAAGAAGAACCATGTTATGGTTTGGACGGTGGTTTGATGCCAAAGTTTCATGTTTTAGAATTTGGTGTTGGGAGGCGGTGTAGCCTAGTGGGCTGTCGTTGGTTCATGGGACTGCATCCTGGAGGTGGCAGTTTCACACATAGGTCAGTCATGTCTCGTGACACCCAGTGAATCAATATTCTGAGAAAGGGTTGATTCTTGCTAATGCTGGCTGTTATTACGGAGGGCCGTCAGAAGCTCTCGGTCCCTCTCTGCATATGCAACCATCCTCTGTGCTTCGTCAATCATCTGGACTTTGCAGCTGCCAGAATTGTGAGTCAGAGCAAACCTCTTCTATTAAATTCACTCCGTTTGCTTCAGGTATTCTGTTAGCAATGCAAACGCTGTCCAAGACAAGCCAGCTCTCCAGGAACAAGGCCGGATGGAAAACGTTCCCCATTTCTGTGGTGCGCATACGCCTACCATGGCCACGTTCGAGTTCCCCATGACCTGAGCACAGAGCTGGGAAGAGGGGTGCACTCCTGGCTCTTGTGAGATGCTGTGTGCTTGCTCCAGCAGCACTCCAGGGACCCCCAGGACGCTCTCTACCACAGAGATTCCTTGCAGACGTCCGGCTCTCCCTGTGAGCTGCGAGGGGAGAAGGCACCTGAGAGGCAGATCTGCAGCTTGGCTGGTGCTGAGGAGTGGCTGGAGGAGCAGGTAGGCTGGTGCAGGACCGAGGTGCAGCATTGGGAATTGGCATCTTCTCCCTGACAGCCAGAAGGAGGCACTGTCATCCCAGTGCCACTCCACCCTGGAGCCACAAGGGTACACAGGAGGATGCAGTTTCAGTGGACCGGGCGGGACCTAGAGTTGTGCAGAGTCCAGTCTACACCAGGTTCTGCACACTTAGCCGGCTATGCCTCGGTCCTAGCGCCAACTCTGTGAAGAGGTGTCAGACCGCTGAGGCTAGGGGAAGCTGAGGCGGTGGCCCCAGGCTCCTTGCTAGTGGTGGGTGACATTCCAAGGACAGTTTAATGAGGGTTGCTCGCAAGGGCACATGGTGAGCAAATGCAGGGAGACAGCAAGGGACATCACAGACTAGGGGGCTCACGTAGTCCAGGGAGTGCAGGGAGCAGTCAGCAGACTTGGGGAGCAAGGGCGTGTGGGAAAGGCCACCTGATGTGGCGACACCCCCAGGGAATGCCCTTCCTTCCTCCAGCCCCTACCTGGGCTCCTCATTGGCTAAACCTAAACCGAAGCCGTAGGGGCAGAGGGGCCGGGCCAGACCCCCCCACCCCGCCCAGGACAGAGATGAGGCAGAAGGAGTGCAGGAGGAGGTGTGGGGAGTAGAGCACACTGAATGAGCTTGAGATGGGGACTCATCTGGAATGCTAATTACCTTTGTGACCTTGGACAATTCTTTTTTTTGGGGGGGGGAGAGGTTTTTGCTATAGGGCGCATGCACTTGCCAGACAGACAGAGAGAGACAGAGAGACAGAAAGTGAGAAATCACCCCCCAGGGGGGATGACCACGCCGCAATCCCTTCTCCTCCATTCTCCTCTCAGGATCTTGGGCACGCACACACACGCACCCGGCATGAGTTTAAGCCACCGGGTCCGGGACGCGAACGCGGTCGACTACGTGGGAGTCCAGTGACATAGTCATTATGCTAACTGCTGGTCCCAACTGTTTCTTTTTTATAGGCCTCGGTTTCCCTGTGTGTGACAGGAAGAGGTGGGACCAGCCACTCTCTAGGAAGTCTTTTCCTAATTAGCATGCAGTGATCATGTCGCTATCCATTCTCGAGAGTGGATTTAGCCGCAGTTTCCAGAAAACACAAACGGCAGTAGCTTAAAGATAGGGTTGCACGTTTCTGTCATGGGTGGCCCCTAACTGGTACGGCAGCTGGCCAGAGACCCAGCCTTCCTGTCTTTGCAGACGCCTCTCACATGGGTCTGTTGCCCTGTCTGAAAGAACGGCTACTGGAGCTCCAGCCACCATGCCTTGTTCTAGGAAGAAAGAAGGTTAAAAGGAGAGGCCTTTCCAGAAGCCTCACGCAACATCTTCCATCAAATCTCCTTTATAAGAACTGAGTCATAGAATCTCACACCATTGCAGAGGGGATGGAGATTTGATTTTTTAGCAAGACACGCTTTCTTGAATTAAATTCTGTGTTTGGTTAACAAGGATGAAGGAAGAATGATTCTTGGGTTGGTCTTTCTCAAGCCCTGTCACGAGATACTAGCCCAGAAGAGAAGAGGGCCAGAGCCCGGGACCTGGTTAACTTCTCAGCAGGTGCCGGCCTGCCCTGGGGGCCGCAGACTAAACCAGGCACTGGGGAGACCCACGGGCTCGTGGCCCTGCCTGCTGCACTGTCTCTGTCTGCCACTCTTACCCCACAGCTGACCCAGCCCGGAACTCTGACATCTCCACTGTCTTTCTGACCGGGCACTGAATGGCTGGAGACTGTTCCTATACACTTGCTTTATTGAAAAATTTTAAAGCATTTGATTTTGATTTTTTATTTAAAAAAAGAAAAGGAGCATGGTTTAACAGTGACGGGACTTTCAGTCGCCCTGACTTTAGACAGATTTATTCTGCTCTGGCCCACGACATGACAAAAGCTGGGGAACGGAGGCTGAGACAGGTGGGACATGTAGCTGGCGCTGTTTCCGAGAAGCGGTCAGAGCCAACCTCCTGGGAAATCGATCAGAAGCAATTTTTAACAAGTTGATGAATTGCTGTAGAAAGTGCTTTCATTAAAACACACTCTGAGCACCGGGAGTGGCGGGACTGAGGAAGCCCCTTCCCGGCAGGGCAGAGGGTGGGGAGGGAAGCTGCAGTTCTCACTTGCCCGTAGGACTCGCTTTCCTGGGGACAGAGTGAGCGTACTTAGCATCTGTGAGGTCCCCTCCTGTGAACTGCCCCACAGATGCAAGCCCGTGACCACATGAGCAGCGGCAGAGCAGGGTGTGGGCTTGCAAAGGTCTGCTTACAGTGACCGAGTCTTGGGGATTGAACTGAAAAGGAAAAAGGCCAGGCTGCCTCCAGAGGCTTCCCTCCCCTTGTAAAGGAGCAGCCAAATTCCCATGGGCTTGTTTGGGGTCCAGATTGTGTCAGGAAGACGGACACCTCACAGCAGCCCGTGCAAGGTCATCCCTCTAACCTGGCTCCCTAACTGAGCTGAAGCACGCTTTACTCTCCTGTGCCCCGACTGGGCTGTGGGGCAGTGGGCCGGTGGAGGAATGACCTTTGCTCTGTCATCTTTTCCCCACCCTTGGACAGCCTGAGCTGTCAGGAGGCGGAGGGTGACCCAGGAGCTGTCACCAGGCCCCCTCCAACACCCAGGGGGCTGCCCTGGAGGTGGGTAAGTGGCCTCGGGGCTCTGCCTGGGTGGTGTCACCTGCTTTCTGCCCAGGACCCGTCCTAGGCTGCACTTGCCGAAGGGCTTAGCGCAACGTTTTCTGAGACAGGAGCAGCAGGCGTGGCGAGGAGTCTCCCTAACTTCCCAATCAAGAAGTCGTCAGACCGGCAGGAGCGGTAGCCAGGCTGGGCAAGAGGCCCAGGCTTCTCTTCCCTGGCTAGTAGCCATTGCAAGCCTGCGTGTCGGAGCCTGAGTGAGCCCCCGCTCTCCCCACCCCTTCTCTCTTGGTGCCCCCAGAAGTGCAGAGCAGCTCCTTCGAGCCTGCCTCGGCGGGGCTGTGTGCAGTGAGACGCGAGGGGTGTCCTTACCAGCCCAGCTCCCAGGCTCCCACACTCCCGTGGTGCAGGTCACTGTCCGGGGAGAATGGTGAGGACTTCGCCATTCATTCTGTGCCAGGGAGACTGCTCTGGGCAGCGGCTCTGCTTGGCACGGACGTCAGCACTGGCAACACTCGAACATGCCTCAGGTCGTCCCTAGAAAGACATCCACTGTGTGGTCTGACACCTCACCTGGGTCCTGTACGCAGCAGTCCCTGCCCAATGTGATGAGTGTTGTAAACGCACCAACCACGCAGGCTTGTAAAACAGCAATGAGGCTTGTGAAGAGCTTAGCACGAAGCCTGGCACACAGCACGTGCCCTGAGAATCTTTATTAGCACATAATTGGGTGTTTACTGACCACCTTACGTGCCAGGCCTGCTGGCCGCAGGGGGAACAGGAGAGAGGTCGGATTCCCAGCTTTTAAATTATTATTCTTATTCCTGCCAGAGGGTGTGTGTGCTCGCCAGAGAGAAAGCACCCGCAGGGGAGTGCGGTCATGCTGCAATCCCTTCTCCTTCACTCCCGAGCCTGTCGGGGTTTCGGCCATGCACACGCACACGGCTGGTGCAGTTATCAAGAGACAGGGGCTGGGACTTGAACCATATGGGGCCCAGCCCGTGTGCACAAGGGTAACCACTGCGCCACAGCCCTGGCCCCAATCCACTGCTAATCAGAGACATACACCATAGTCCCTTCAGGTGTTTTCACTTTCCGCGGATCCACTTACCTGTGGTCTGAAAATAAGTCAGCATAGTAGAATCAGGGAGGAGAAGACTCGCTTAACTCTTCTTCTTAGAGAATTGTTTTATTCAACTACATTTATTATTATTATTTTAATTTGACCCGAAAGAGAGAGAGGGA
>NW_006159501.1:9282880-9284466 GCF_000334495.1 Tupaia belangeri chinensis
GAGAGAAGGTAAGCCGCCAGGCCCGGGGCTCAAACCGCTGTAGGCCATGTGGGAGTCCAGCCACCTGCTGGCCCCAGCTATTCAGGTATATGGTTATGTGTTCTGTTTCATTAGTACTTACCATCGTTAATCTCTTCTGTGCTTAATTCATAGCTGAAATTTGATAGGGACGTGCGTCTCTATGGGCAAAAACATGGCATGTATAGGGTTTGGTACCACCCAGGCTCCCGGCTCCCTGAGATCTGCGTGGTAAGGGCACTGCTGGGCATTAAAATGTCAACGAGGCCCGACCATGGTGGTGAGCCGCTGCAAATACGGGAGCCAGCAGGGCAGACCCAGGTCTGGATCCTGCGATGGCCCAAACATGGCTGGAGAGCACGTGATCCCGGCTGGCTGGAGGCTCAGGGTGGTAGGAATCACGTGGTAAGGCCCTGTCAAAGGTGTCCCTCTCAACGCCCCTCTTCCCTCTGTCATGAAAAAATTAACTTTGAAAAGGTTAGTAAGATATTTTAAAATGATTAGACGGAAAACCTTTAATAACCTGTCTATACCCAAGTGACGCTGAAGCCGGGAAGGAGCGTGTCGTGGCCGCACTCCCGGAGGGCAGCCGGCACTTGTTCTACTCTGGGGGCTGCATCTTGAGGAATTTCTCACCCAGACCATAAAGGCAGGTAGGAAGCCCTGCCTGAGGCTTTGTGGTGGTGGAAATTCAAAAGCCGCCAGGGAGAACGGATGCAGAAAGTGGTTTCACCGACACCCTGGAGGACAGCGCAGCGACACACACGCATGCACACACGTGCGCGCGCATACACACACACCGCAAAAAACCTACATATTACACGTGTTATGATACTGCCTCAGAGAGGAAGGGAAAGGGGGTGAGTTATGGAAATAAAGGAGACCAAACAGACCGCTAAGAAGCCGGGACTGGCCAGCCCGTGGTGTGGTGGTTAGGGAGCTGGATACCCCACGGCAGACTGCACGGTTTGATGTCCGAACTGGAGGCTTGAGAAACACCCCAGACACGTGTGTGCATGCCCCAACTCTCCAAAGGAGGGAGATGGAGGAGGAGGGACTATGGCCTGACCATGCCCCATGGGGGTGCTTCCTAGCGGCCCCCCCTCCCGTCTCTCTCCCTCTGGTGAGCGCATGCACCCTCTAGCAAATTACAGAAGGCAGGGTCTGGCACTAGCCACCCAGATGACCGGTATGGGGAAATTCGACTGGCCCGGCCTTTTGCACCTGCAGTGTAAACAAATCTAATAGCCTGGCCTGGCTTGTGGCTCGGCGGCGGGGCCTTGGGCTCGGTGGGGCCTCGGGCTCGGTGGGGCCTCGGGCTCAGCGGCGTGTGGGAAGGTGCAGTGGGGTGCTGGGGAGAGGCAGGGCAGGTCCCAGGCTGTGGGACGTGACCAGGGAGAGCAGTCGCCAGGCAGTGGTTTGATGCTCCGGTCAGACGTGCAGGGTAGACCCGCAGGGCGGCCGGTTAGAGCACCGTCTGCACGGCTCTGGGGCGGGCAAGCCTTCCCTGGCCAGGGCCGAGTAACTACCGACTGGCAGGCTGTGGCTGTGGGTCTAGATGCGGAGTG
>NW_006159501.1:9285764-9289912 GCF_000334495.1 Tupaia belangeri chinensis
GCGTGTGGCTCGGCGGCGGGGCCTTGGGCTCGGTGGGGCCTCGGGCTCGGTGGGGCCTCGGGCTCAGCGGCGTGTGGGAAGGTGCAGTGGGGTGCTGGGGAGAGGCAGGGCAGGTCCCAGGCTGTAGGACGTGACCAGGGAGAGCAGTCGCCAGGCAGTGGTTTGATGCTCCGGTCAGACGTGCAGGGTAGACCCGCAGGGCGGCCGGTTAGAGCACCGTCTGCACGGCTCTGGGGCGGGCAAGCCTTCCCTGGCCAGGGCCGAGTAACTACCGACTGGCAGGCTGTGGCTGTGGGTCTAGATGCGGAGTGTGTGACCTGGGTTGGCCAGTGGGAGTTGGGAGAGAGGAGGGATCGGATTTGACAGGACTTGGGAGGTGGGGGGTTCCCAGACTTGGGGGAACGAGGATGGCCGGGGTGCCATCAGCCAGGACAGGAAGTGCGGGAGGAGCAGGTTGGGGACACAGTTCACTCTCACTAGTTGCACAGGAAGGCTCATGTGGGGTGCAGGTGACCAGCAATGGGCAGTGAGTCGGCTCCTGAGGCCCATGGACCATCTGGCAGAGTGGGGAGAGCAACGCAAGTGGGTGGTGCTGCCCCGGGGGTTCCCGCCTCCTCCCTCCCCTCCGGCCTAGGGGAGCCCACCCCTCTCCAGCCCCCGTGGGCTCTGGCTGCTTAAGCAATTTACACCTCCCATTCCCGGGCCATGGTTTGGTTTGGAGCTGGCCCCTGACCAAGAGTCCACCCAAGGGGGACTGCCAGGGGCCTGCCGGAAATCCCGGCCGCGGCCTTTGCTTCTCTGATCACGGCTGCAAAGCCCGAGTTGCCATCTGGTTCCCGCCGTGCTGCCTGCCATGGGGGAGGCTGCTGTGGGAGAAGGGAGGTGGAGGAAACCTTAGAGAGCGGACAGAGCGGGCTCAGAGCCAGTCCCTCCTCCTGCCCGGGGGCCATCGTGTCCTCACTGTCTAGACCTAGTCCCTCCTCCTGCCCGGGGCCCTGTGTCCTCACCGTCCAGACCCAGTCCCCCCTCCTGTCCCAGGGACCCCACTGTCCAGACCCAGTCCCTCCTCCTGCCCGGGGCCCTGTGTCCTCACCGTCCAGACCCAGTCCCTCCTCCCACCCGGGGCCTGTGTCCTCACTATTTCAGCTGGTTTGCAAAGCCGTGGCAGGGATGAGGGAGAGTGGACAGGGTGCAGGAGGGACATGAGAAGGACCCAAGCTGGTGGGACTCAGGGGCGAGGACCCAGGTCCGGCCACAAGCCTGGGACAGGGTGCCACACACTGTGCTGCAGGAAATGTCCTCATTCAATCCAGGGGTGCCATTTTCAGGGGTCTCCCCCCGTCACCCCCAGTGCAGAAGAGACACTTGGAGGCAAGCAGCTCCTTCTCCTTCGAGGCCTCGGGTCCAGCAGATGGAGGAGCCAGGAAGGTGACGCTGGCTCTTGCTCTGGGCGCCACCAGGTCCTGGAAAGCAGAGGTTCAGGTTTGACCACTTGGTGTTGACAGGTCAGACTGGTCTCTCCATCTCCGGAGGCAGGTCTTTAGTCAGATGACCCCACACTCCCCACTTCGTGTCTGCTTCCGCCCCAGGCCTTGTTTACGTAAGCAGTGGATTATCCGGGCAACACCACCAGGGCAGATCCTGCAGGGCAAGTGACAGGTGGCGCTTATGCTCTGAAGGCTCACGTGGAGGCAGGCCAGGGGCACAGGGTCTAGACTCTGGGAGCTGCTTCGAGGATTGTGGCCTAGGCCCTGGGTGGGGGGTGGTCAGAGCTGAGGGGGCAGGGTGGAGGGGAGAAGAGGTCACACTGAGGAAACCGTGGACTTGGGAACTGGGACAGTGTCAGCCCCGGGAAGCAGAGGGGCTGAGTTTAACCCGTTGCTGGCCTGGAGTTCCTGGAGGAGGACTGCACTAGAGAAGGGGGTGCTCCCTTCAGGCCATGCCGTCGGGGACCTGGGAAGCCTGAACTGGAGGGAGGACCAGGCACAGGAGGCCGGAGTGAAGATGGAAGTGCAGGCAGACTCAGGCACGTGGGCTTGTGGATGTCTTTTTATTTATTTATTTTAAAAGTTTCTTTCTTTCTTCCGTGACGGAGAGTGACAGAGACAAGCACCCCAACCCCTCACTCTGCAACCACCCCACCCTCAACCAGGCTGGGTCCAGGAGCTGAGGTGTGCAGAGAGGCCGGGATACGAACCAGGCCCTTCCCACATGGATCTCCCTGTGTTACCACTGCGCCACCACCTGGCCATCTTCATTTTAAAAACGTTTTTCAAAATTATTTAAAATAATTACAGATTCATGGGAAGTTGCAAAAAAATTGTACCATCAGGTCTGTGGGTCCTTCCTCCAGCTTCCCTTACGGTGACATCTCACGTAACGTAGCTCAGTGTCAAAACCGAGGAGGCGGCCCGAGTGCCATCAGAGCTGTCCGGATTGGCGGGCTCAGTGCCTGGCGTGTGTCTGATTCTACGCGGTCCTGTGATGTGTGGTCTCGCCGTCGCCACAGCAACCATCTTCCTTTATGTTTGTGCCTGTACATTCAGAAATGGCGTCTTCGTGGCGCCTTGGATACACATGCAAGGCTGTGGACGTGGGTGAGTTTCCAGGAGTGGGTGCAGAGAGAAAACGAGGCGCTCGGGGCGGAATACCAGATTAGGGTGCGGGGGCTGCTCTGGCCTCTAGATGAGCCTTCAGGGAAGAGGAGGTTCTGTCAGGGGAAGAGATCTCAGGCCTTAAAGGCACGCCACATGGCACCAGCGGATGGCATATGGTTATGTTGTTGAACTCCCACATGGCCGACCGTGATTCGAGTCCTGGAGGCTTAGACCACACACCGGGCGCGTGAGCGTGCATGGCCAAAATCCTAAGAGGAGAATGAAGGAGAAGGGATTGCAGCGTGGTCATCCCTACTGGGGGGTAATTTTTTGCTTTCTGTCTCTCTCTCTCTTTGTCCCTCCGGGGAGCACATGCACCCTATAGCAAAATCTTTCAAGAAAAATACATAAATAAAAAAACCCCGCCACGTGGCCTCGGGCCTGATGTCTCGGCCCTTTGGAGCCTGTGGCCTGGGCTTTGCAGACAGGCCGATTTCCAAGTGCTCTGTTCACAGGGCCCATAAGCCATGGGCCCTGAACACCAACATAGGCACTTAACATGCTGTATCCGGGCTCGGGGAAATGTACATGTATTGGTACCTCGGTCCATAACCTCGAACACCTGTAGAGAAGGCTTGCCAGCGGACCCAAGGTCCCTGCTGTGTGGCTTGAGGGTCTGTCGCCCAGGGCTGGGTGACATTCCATCACAGGGCTCAGCGGGTCGTGGTCAGATCTACACTCGGGCATCCTTTCCAGCAGGAGAGAACCCAGCCACGCTGGGTCTCCCCACAGCCTCAGCAAGTTAGGCCCTGCTAAACTAGAGGACATTTTCCCCAAGGAGGCAGGAGGTGCCCTATTTCCTTAATATCAATTTCATGCTCTGTATATTCTTGTTTGGTCACTTGTGCACGAATTCTTTCGTCTGTGAACTCTGAAGTTTGCAAATTCTGACAGTCACAGCTCCAGACACGCCCAACGGAAGGCAGGGAGTGCTCCCCGGGCAGAGGTAGTGGCAGGGATGGTGCAGCAGCGCCCTCTGGTGCTCAATGCAGCACTGCGCCCGGAGGTTGGCAGAGGCGACCTGTTGGTATTTACCCCACACTCAGTCCTGTCACCTCCCAAAGGCACGCGGTTCTCCAGCACAGAGACTCCTAGCCCTGCCCTCTCTCCCAGCCCAGCGAAAGCCTATGCGGGCATAGGGACCAGCGTGGACGGGTCCCTACTGTTTGTGCATCCGGGACTGTGCCCACCCCGAGGGCTCCGAGGCATTTGTTTTGGGACTCCATCCTTGGTGTCCAAGAGCTCCTGCCCTCCCTGGGTAGAGCAAGCTAGGCAGTGAGGGTGAGAGCTGGGGCCTCGGGGCTCTGAGCGAGTTCGGGCCCTCGCCTGACTAGCTGCGGCCCGGCTCGAGCAAGTTACATAAGCTGTCGAGGTGCGGCTTTCTCGCATGTGAACAGAAAGCAGGGCCAGCTGCAGCCCCGGCGTGACTGCTGCTGAAAGTCACGGTGCGGTGACATACGAGCCACATGGAAGTGGCTCCCCCCCCCGCCG
>NW_006159501.1:9290067-9300499 GCF_000334495.1 Tupaia belangeri chinensis
AAAGGCGGGGGGGGGGGACATGGGAGCCACATGGAAGTGGCTCGAGCTCTCGCTGACGTGGCAGCTGGTCAAAGGGAGGCCCAGGGAATGACAGGTCAGGAGAGGCTTCCCAAATGGGGAGACATTTCAGCTGGGCTCTGAAGCATGAGTAGGAGCTTTATTTTAAAATTATTTAACTTTATTAAGTATTATTATACTATTATTATCTTAATTTGACCACAGAGAGAGAAAGTGAGAAAGCAAGCTGCCAGGTCCGGGACTTGAACTGTAGATGGCAGTGGGAGTCTAGCGCCTCTAACCACCATGCCACCCACCAGTCCTGAGTAGGAGCTTTTTAATCAGAGGAGGAAGAGGTTTCTGGATGGGTATGAAAGCATGGCGTGAAAAAGAACTACAGAAATCTGGAAACGGCACGTGTTTCGGCCTGCTGCGGGCCTAGGGGGCAGTAAGGCCGCTGATCGGGACGGTGGGCTCCACCAGAAGGCCCCCTGGGCGGGGTCTCAGGAATCCATCTGGTAAGATTTCAGGGGGGCTAGCCCTCCAGAGGTCCGGCGTCCGGAAACTGTCCCCGCGGCAGGCAAGCTGTAGGCTTCTCTCCGGTCTTCCCCCCCGCCCGGCACGGTAGACGTTACTGTCCTTACTCTGCACGGCCAAAAGCTGAGGCTCAGAGAGGTTAAGGACTGGCCCGGAACCACACAGCTCACGTGAGCCGAGATTCGATCCCGGGTCCTCCTGGTGCCAAAGCTCGCCTATACGGCGAGTGCTCCAAAGAGCCAGCAGTGACCCTCCATGCCCACGCTCTTCAAGCCCGGGCTGCCAGCTGTGGTGATGTTGTGTTTCTGTAAAGTCCGACCGACCGGGGTATGAGGGGACACATGGGCCAGACCCGCTACGCCGCTGAGAGCTTGTCCTGGTGAGAAGTGCGCAGCGAGGACGAGGCCTGCTCGTTCGTGGGTATGTGCACCTTTTATTATTATTATTACTGAAAACAACCTCGAAGTTACAGAACTGCTTCAACTGCAGCTTAGATCGTGCACTTTTCCTGGAGTCATTTGAGGGTAAGTCGGCGACCCTTAGCCCCTCACGCCCCATCACCCCAGGACTTCAATGCACCCCGGCAATAAGAACTCCCTCCCACGCGGGGAACAGCCCTCTCACCCTGGGTCACTGGCCTCCTTCCCTGACAGGAAGCGGATCCATGTGGAACTTGGTGTCATGGCTCCTCAGGGTCTTTCTGGCTGAAGCAGTCCCTCAGTCCCCACTTGGTCCCCATGACCTTATGCCTCGAGGACGATGGGCAGTCCTTCTGTGGACTGCTCCTCCACCCTCGAATGTCTCTACTCCTCATGACACGGCCTGCGTCACAGCTCTTTGGCGAGGACACCAGAGTGCCCTTCGACTGGCCTGTGAGCTCTGTCCGCCCAGGATCTGCTATTCACGCTGATCATTCGGTTCAAGGAGTGTCTGCCAGTCTCCTCCCTCGGGAAGTTACTCTCCCCCCTTGTAATTAATGAAGGAAGGAGGTAGAGCCTTTGAGTGGCCTTCACAAGGGAACCTTCTTAAGTCCATTTTGTCTTGGGCTATACTTTGCTTTTTTTAAATTAAAAAAAAGTTTTTTTTAGAGATTTTTGCTATAGGGTGTATACACTCACCAGAGAGACAAAAAGACAGAAAGCGAGAAATCCCCCCCCCCCCCGGGGAATGGCCATGCTGCAGTCCCTTCTCCTCCATTCCCCTCTAGGCATTTTGGGCACGTGCGCCCAGTGTGAGTTTCATGTTGCCAGGTCCGGGACGCGAACCGTGTTTGACTACGTGAGAGTACAACGGTGTGCCCATTATGCCATCTGCTGGTCCCTTGGACTATACTTGGGCCAAACGTCTCCCTGTCATGGCTGCTCATCTGGCTGGAAAGAAAGAACCAGTGGTGCCTTAGTTCCTCGATGACAGTCCAACTGCAGACCTGGGTGGGTCGCAGTGACCTTACAAAGATATAGCCAAGGTTACAGCGTCCGGCAAGAGAGCCATTAATGTCCGGGAGGGCTGTGACAACCGCAGGCTGGACACTCCCAGCGGAGGGAAGGACGTGAGGCCACGGCCGCCTTCCAGGAGGAGGCTTGTCCTGTGTAGGGGGACAACTGAGGCAGCAGGGGACCACGGAGGACACCGAGGGACAGAAGTCTGTTTGGGTGGGAGGACTTGGTAGGGCCATAGCTGTCGGGTCAGAACCGTGAGGCCAGGCTGGGGTCCTGGGGGGCCGGGGGCTGGAGCACCTCCTGGGGGCACTGCCTGGGGGTGGCGCCTGCTTTGGGGGGTGCTCTGGCTTCTCTCCAGCTTTGACTCCGAGGTCAGCCTACCCCAGCCAGCCACTCTGAGGATCCTAAGGGTCCTCCTTCTCTGACTCAGTGCTTCTAGAACTCTTCTACATCAGACTCCCCGAGGTCAGCTCACTGTCCTGAGCCCGAGCCTCTGTCCCTGGGGCCCTAAAGAACGTCTTCCCCCTGGATTGCTGCTCCCGCTCCTCCACCCACCCTGGAAGGCAGCCCTGCATCTGGCCCTCGTCCAATTCCCAGGTGCTCCCGCTGCAGCTCGGGTCGAGGCTAGTGTGGATGGGGGTGGCCTCCCACTCCTCCCTGCAGATGTGCAGGTCCTCCCCAGGGTCACGCAGACCCTGCACCCCTCTGCAGTCCGCTTTCCCTGCTCCCTCAGCTCCCTGACTTCTCGAGGGTTCCAGCCCTTCGAAATCTGTCTCTGGAGCTGCAAATGGACCCCCGGGCCAGCTGGGGACCCTGTGATCCTGGGACCTCAGCCAGTGCTCCTCCCCCGGGATCTTCCCTGAGTCACCTCCCTTTCTCAAGCCTGCGGTGTCAGGTGCTCTGAGAAATACCGAGGCGGCCAGGAGGTGGAGCTGCTGCCTCAGGCCTTCCCAAATTAAGATGCAAGAAGAGATGGTGCAGGGCAAAAGGGAGGGGTGGGGACTGGGAACTGAGGATGAGTGGGCCACTTAGAAGCAAGGGGTGCGTGCGCATGCGTGT
This sequence comes from Tupaia belangeri chinensis, assembly GCF_000334495.1. NCBI lineage: Eukaryota > Metazoa > Chordata > Mammalia > Scandentia > Tupaiidae > Tupaia > Tupaia belangeri. Next base: position 9,293,100 of record NW_006159501.1, read on the forward strand.
GTGTTAATAAACACACTTACCAGCAATCACACACACACACACAGCGTACACACACAATACACACTAGTGAATGTAGGTGTACATGTATGTAACACACCTGCATTGTAGTATACACATGCATAACATTCTACGTACACATACACACAAGCGTTCAAACCACTATAAATGTCCAAAGTATATATCACACTGGGTTGTCGGGAAACCGTGATGCATCTTTGCATAGAAAACTACGTCATGACTTTTCCAACAACCCAATATACACACACACCTGTGTACACACACACCGGTGTACACACACACGAACATACACGCCAGCACACACACACTACCTAAGTGTGTGCATGTAGACATGTGTATGTGTGCAGGTACCTACTTACATGTGTCTGCACAGTTTAAAAATTCCATTCTCCTCTCAGGCACTGTGAAGTGGAGCACTGTCACCAAGTGCCTGACGTGGGGCACTGCCATGGCAGAGGGGGAGCAAGCAGCAGGGGTCTGGGCAGCCCTGGGCTGAGGGGCTCAGCGTCTGTGTGAGCTTGGGGGCCGTCAGGTGGTGCCTCGTTTCCCACCCGCCACCCCCGGCTGGCCACTGTAGCGGAGCCCAAAGGTTGCCACCTGGCCGTCACCCCCGCCCTGGAGCAGGACTGAGAAACCCCGTCCTGCAGTGACTGTGGAGGGGACCGCGAGTACCTCGAGAGAGGCGATCTACTCTGACAAGCACAGGACGCGACTCATTTCGCACTCCAAGCAGGTGACGTTGGAGCCTGGTTATAAATGTCTGTGTCTTCGTGGACAGAGCAGCTTTGATTCTCAGGTGCTTTGGTTGTGAGTGTGTATGAGCATATGTGTGAGTGTGAGAGTGTGCATGTGTTCACGAGTCCCAGGTATGAGTGCAAGCTAGTGTGTGAGTGTGGGTCCGTGAGACCACAGCGAGCTCCCAGCGTGCTGGGGGATGTCTGACACGTGTGGGAACTGGCCCCGCCCGCCAGACGCCGCGGGCACTCCCACCAGGAGGAGCTCCCGGTATCCCTATCGGCAGTGCGCCCACCACGGTGTCCGGGCTTCGCAGAGCCGGGTTCCTGCAGTCGCTGTGATAGGCTATGGCTGTGTGGAGCTCCGTGGGGAGCAGGGAATGGGGGTGCTGGTGTCCAGCCCAATTCCAAGGTTTAGAAAGGTGTGCATTCTGGGGCCGGCAGGTGGCATGGTGGTTAAGGTGCTGGACTCCCACATGGCCGACTGCGTTTTGAGTCCCGGACGTGGCAGCTTGCTTTCTCACCTTCCCCTTCTCTCTCTTTGTCTGTCTCTGTGGTCAAATTTAAATAAATAAATAAATAATAACAAATAAATTAAATGAAGAAATTTAAAAAAAAAAACAAAACAAAGAAAGGTGTGCAGTCTGAAGCCAGCCGGCGGCCTAGTGACTAAAGGGGACAAAGCCCGCGTGGCCAGCTGTGCATTTGAATTCCAGACCCAGTGGCTTGAAAGACACACAAGGTGTGTGTGCCCAGATCCCGGTAGGGTGGGGCAATGAAGGAGCAGGGATGGCAGCGTGGCCACTCCCATGTGGGGGTTCTTTTTCCCTCTCCCTCTCTGTCTCTCTCTGTGGTGAGCACATGTGCCCTCCAAGGGGGGCAGTGCATGGTCTGTTCACAATAGCCAAGGTATGGATTCGACACAAGTACGCCTCAAGGATGAATGGGTCCAGCATGTTGCTGTGTACACAGTGGGATAGCATTCAGTCGTGAAAAGGATGAAATCTCATCTGAGGCAACATGGCTAATCGTGGAGGAAAGGAGGCTGAGCGAAATAAGCCAGGCACCACAGTCAAACCCCACACGATCTTGTTCATCTGTGGAAGCTAAAAGATCGGATCACATAGGAGTGGAGAGTGGGGGGGCCAGCAGGTGGCATGGTGGTGAAGCCACTGGACTTCCACATGACTGACTGTGTGGTTCGAGTCCTGGACCTGGAGGCTTGACTATCACGCCAGGCTTGTGTGCGCTCGTGCCCAAAACTCTGAGAGGAGAATGGAGGGGAAGGGATGACACTGTGGCCATCCTCCTTGGAGAATGACTTCGTGCCTTTTCTATCTCTGTCTCTCTGGCATGAGCATGCACCCTGTGGCAAAGAAAACTAAAGCTGAAAAAAAGAAAGAAACAAAGAAAGAAACAAAGAAGGAAAGAAAGAAGTGGAGAATGAGACGAGGGATACTGGAAGCTGGGAGGGGCGGGCAGGGGAGCGCAGGGGAGGGCAGGGGAGGGAGGACTCGGTTAGCAGGTGTGAAATTGCAGTCAGATGAGGGAATGATTCTAGAGGACTGAGCTGCAGTTAATACTTCAGTGTACATTTGAAAATAGCTCGCAGAAAGGATTTTGAACGCTCACACACAAAGTAACCATGGATATCTGAAGCGATCGGCGTGTTTACTGACTTAATTTGACCATTACATGTTCCGCACGTGCATGGAAAAACACACTATGCCCATAACTATGGACAGCTGTTTCTGAAAAAAGAAAACATGTAACGTACATTCTAAATTGACTTCTTCCATGTGTGCGAGTGAGTGAATAGAGAGAGGTTCGGTAAACTTGCACTTTAAAAAAAATGATTTTCTTCCTTCCACTAATGAGAGAGAGGCACCCAACAAGGTCCGCATGCTGAGACCAACCTTGAGCTTCAGCTAAGCCCAGACCATGGGAACATGATCCTCAGACGCGAGCCTGGAACCTTCTCCTGGTCGGCCTTGTGGAGCATCGCGCCACCACTGCAGCAGTAAACTTGCGCTTTAATTCCATTTTCCCACCAACTTTTTTTTTTTTTTGGAGAGATTTTCACTGTAGGGCGCGTGCACTCGCCAGACAGACAGAGAGAGACATAGAGACAGAAAGCGAGAAATCACCCCCCAGGGGGGATGGTCACGCCGCAATCCCTTCTCCTCCATTCTCCTCTCGGGATCTTGGGCACGCACGCACACGCGCCCGGCGTGAGTTTGAAGCCACCGGGTCCGGGACACGAACCGCGGTCAACTACGTGGGAGTCCAGCAACATAGCCATTATGCTAACTGCTGGTTCCCCCACCAACTTTTTAAAAAGCTTATTTATGTATTTCTTCCAGGAGGGAGTAAGAGAGAGACAGCACCCCCGACAGGGCCCTGATGCTGCGGTCCGTCCCCAGTCTTTAACCTGCCCTGGATCACGGGCGAAGGCCTGCCTGGTATACAGGGAGGTCTTTGGACTTGAATGAGAATCTTCATGGGAGGCTGTACGGTATCATGCTTTAGGGCTACGCCACTGTCTGGACCCTTCACCAACTTCCAGAAGTCCTCGTGTATCCTCCAGAGAGGAATGACTGGGTCGAGAAAGGCGCACGTGGCTGGCAGGTCCCATGGAGGGTCAGTACTGAGCGTTTCAGGTCTGCCACACGGAGTAGCTCACCATTCCGTCAGCACCCTGCAGGTACGAGTTTGTTCTCTCGTTCTTTGTCTTCGTATTTTACTATGACAAATTATGAGCGCACAAAGTTCACCTCATTTTGCAGTAAACGCTCACCACCTAGATGTTTACCCTTCGTGCTTCATTCATTATACTTGGTTTATCAACTAGCCAGTAAGTTGGCTTACTTTTGATGTATTTCTTCTCCTTTTTAAAATTTGTTATGAGGTGCGTATACATGTCAGAGAGAGACAGAAAGAGAGAGGGGGGAAGCCAGGACGCTCTCCCCAAGGAGTGCACGCCACAGGCCCTTTTCCTTCATCCTCCTCTTGGGATTTCGGGCACATACACACACGCCTGGTGTGCTTCTCAGGCCCGGGGTCCAGGACTCAAACTATGTAGTTGGCCCTGTGGGATCCAGCTGCCTTAACCACCATGCCCCCTAACTGTCCCACTTTTACTATATTTCAAAATAAATATGGGGGCCCAGCAGGTGTTGTGGTGGTTAAAGGCACTGGATTCTCACATGGCCGACTGCGGTTTGAGTCCTGGACTCGACGGCTTTCTCGCTTTCCCTTTCTCTCTGTCTCTGTCTGGGAAAATTAAAATAATAATAACAAATGGAATTAAATAAATAAATAATTCTTTTAAAAATAAATAAACTACAGACACTGGTATATTTCCCCCACAGATACTTCATCATGTACATGTAGTTTTTGTTTTTCCTTTGGAGGTAAGTTTTCCAGGTAATGAAATACACATTTTTTCTTTTTTTAAAATATAGGGCGCTTGTGCTCACCAGAAAGACAGAGAGAGAGAGACAGAGAGACAGAAAGCGAGAAATCACCCTCCAGGGAGGATGGCCACACTGTAATCCCTTCTCCTCCATTCTCCTCCCAGGATCTTGGGCATGCACGCACACACAGCCGCCACGAGTTTAAGCCACCAGGTCTGGGACTCGAACCATGGTCGACTACATGGGAGTCCAGAGGTATAACCATTATGCCAACTGCTGGTCCCACACACATCTTTAAAAAATTTTTTTAAAGAATTATTTTATTTAACTTTATTTATTTTAATTTGTCCAGAGAATGACAGGGCGAGGAGGGGGGAATGAGGAAGCAAACCGCCAGGTCCAGGACTCGAACTGCAGTTGATCATGTGGGAGTCCAGTGCCCTTAACCACCACACTACCTGCTGGCCCCAATGCACGTGTTTTCAGTCCTCTTTCACCGAGTTTTGCTCCATGTACACGCCACCTCCACACAGTACAGAACATTCCTTTCACTGCAGAATGTCCCCTTGCCCTCCCTGGTCAGTCTTACTCCCACCCCGAGGCTGTCACTATTCTATTTGTTTATGTGGGAGTCCAGTGCCCTTCACCACCATGCCACCTGCCGGCCCCCCACTATCCTGGCTTTTCTGCTACAGATCGAGTGTTTTTCGCTCCAGCACTCACACAAATGGAATCAGACCGCCGGCAATCTTGTGGGTCAGCCTCCTTTGGCCCAGCATGGTGGTGGCGTGGCCACCCACGTTCCTGCCGGCATCAGAGTCACTGCAGTTATCGCTGAGACGTATTCCGCAATCTGTTTATCCACGGACGGACTCTGGGTTCTTCCCAGTATTTGGAAATGACAGATAAGATCGCTATGAACAGTCCATTCAAGTGTTTCTGTGAACTCGAGAATCTCTGTCCTACTTTAACAGACACGTCGTGTTACTTTCTCACCGTCATCATCCCATATCTTTCATTGCCAGCGACGCTGTGCATTTCCGCCCTCTGATAATAATAACCTCGTTTCTTGAATGCTCAGGACAGTGACGGGCCCTCCAATTTATTTTCGTAAGAATCCTACAAAGCGGGTATAATTATATCCATTTCATGTAGGAGGGGCCAGACGCAGCTCTTGAAGCAAGCTGGACTGTGGGCTCTGACTCAGAACTGGAGCTGAGGCTCGCCCCGAGGACCGCGGCTCCCTAGGGCCGTGACAGTGTCTCTTGGGCAAGCCACCTGGGCTCGCCTTTGCCTCACTTTCTGGCGGGGGAACGGCCCGGCACGTGGAGCCCCCCCACTTTAGTCACTTGGCCATAGTGCTTTGCAGTTCTGGTGGAGACACACTTTCCCCACTTCGCGCTTGCCTTTCCGTGAACATCTTGTGGTAGTTCGTTGTACAAATACTTATTCAAACCGTCTTGTCCGATGACTGACTCCTTTTTCTCAAGAGCCAGCAGTGACCATGGCTAGAATAAATCTGCAGTTTCCTTTTCTTCCTTTCTTGCTTTTTGTGTTTTGCCCTCTGACATACTGCTGCAGTGTTGTCATACACAGTGTGAGGAGTGGGCCACACCTACACACACACACACACACACACACACACACACACACGGGGAATCCTGCTCAATAAACACATCGCAAAACAGAAATGCTGCTTCCATTCAACATGTGGGAAACAGAGGCCGAGAGAATCGAACCTGCTTCCTCAAGTTGTGTGGGAGGGTCGGAGATGAACTGGGTTTTCCGTTCACTGTTTATGCCTCCGAGTGGGGTCTGACTGGCCCACTGAGCACCTGCAGGGGGAGCCCTTGACCCCACACCCTACTTGACTTCTTGAGCAGTGTGCAAAAGGTGCATCCAGGTGTCTGTCCAAGAGACCTGCCCACGGTCCTGGGAGCCAGGGTGAGTCAGGAGCGAGCCTCAGCTTCCACTCTGAGCCCAAAGGCACGGGGCTGGCCTCCGCGTGGCCGGCAGGATCAGAGAAGGTGGCGAGCACGTGTGGAAACCGAGGTCGGGAGGCAGCAACATTCCTTTCACAATGACCTGTTTTTGCAGAAATGAACTCCTCACAGGAGCCAAAACACACAGTCTCACAAGACAGCCTCAACCCATTTGTAAGAGTGGTACCTTCGTATTCAATCACTGTGTCCTAGGCCTCACCTCCTAAAGAGCTCACTACCTCCTCGGGGCCAGCAGGTGGCAGAGTGGTTAAGGTGCTGGACTCCCAGATGGCTGACTGTGGTTCAAATCCTGGACCTGGTGGCTTGAAAATCATGCGGGGCATGTGTATGTGCATGTCCAAGATCCCAGGAGAATAGAGCAGAAGGGATTGCAGTGTGGCCGTCCCCCTCGGGTGTGGTTTCTCACTTTCCCTCTCACTGTCTCTGTCTCTCTCTCTGGAGAGCACATACAACCCTTATGGCAAAACCCTGAAATAATAATAATAATAATGTCTCACTTCCTCCCAACACCATTACACTGGGGACCAAATTCTAAAACATGAAACGTTGGAGGACAAGCCATCAATTAAACCAGAGCAGAGTCCTAGAAGAAACAGGCCAAGAGGTAGGAGGAACACAAGACAGCCACGGAATCCGAGCCAAAAGGAGGAGTTTTCTTGAGAGCTGCACACAGTAGAGACAGCTGGAAAGATAAGGAGAACAATGTTCTACTGTTTATGTTTGGTCACTAAAAGGGCCCTGGAGAACTTAGGACTACTTCAGGGAATTGTGAGCGCGTGGGTGGAGAGAATTCAGACTGCAAGTAACTGAGTGAGTACGAGGCGCGGGGAGGGAGAACACGGTGGGTTTCTGTAAGAGGCTTGCATGAAGAGGGAAGGGAAGATGCGATGGTAACTATGGAAGGCGAAGGGACGTTTTTAAAGACTGATCAAGAGCTGAGCATGTTAAAGACGGAGGAAGGGGAAGGAGGGAGGAGAGAGACTGAAGGTGATAGAGGGGAGGCTGATGAAGCAGAGAGGGAAAGGGCGTGGTCAGGGCTTTCCCAGGGGCTGAGCGGACACGCCTGGCTGAAAGTGCTGGGAGACAGGTGAGGCTGGGCGGTTTGCAGGGTACTCTGGTGACTCAGGCCTTCCCAGCTGAGCAGGAACGGGGAGGAACTCCGGGAAAGTGTTGAGAGGAACAGAGGTTGAGAAAGTTCCAGGCTCCAGACTCCAGTGGGGCGTGCACGA
>NW_006159501.1:9300936-9306461 GCF_000334495.1 Tupaia belangeri chinensis
GGGAAAGAGCAGTGTGGGAGCGGAACCCACACCCAGGACAGCAGCCTCCGCGCTGTGCGAGCCGTCCAGCTGCGCCCAGCAGCTGGCACAGAGCAGAGAAGGGCGATCTGAGTGGAGACGGTGCACATCTCTGTCCTCAACCCTCATGAGCAAGTTGTCATCACAGAGATAAACATGAGAGTGCAGCTGCTGCTGCGGCTGAGGGGTAAGAGGAATGCCCTGCAAGGCTGGAAGCCATATGGTGACCGAGGGTCGGATACCCAGGTCAGCCTGAAAACCCGCCACATGCATGTTTGGGCACCTGAGATCCTGAGGCGCGGGAGGGCTGGGGACAGGCTTGCAGCAAGACCAGACCTGCCAATGGTGCCTCCCATGCATAAGCACGTGCTCACTGTCAAAAACACCGTAGCACTAACGTCTATAGAGTCTTCATCCTCTGTTCAATATTATTCTAAATATTTTAAGTAAATACCCATCTCATCTATGAGGGTTGGCTATACATAAGTGCAGGGAGGCACAGAGAAGTCAAGGAGCTTGGCCAAGGCCACCCAGCTCCCAGGTGCGGGAGCCTGGCCCATGCTCAGGCCACTGACCCCCGAGCTACCACCCTTGGCCACGTGCCAGCGCTCCTCACTCCTCTTGGACTGGCCCATCCCACTGGAAGGCAGCAGGTCCATGTCAAACAATCAGGCCTTTTCCCATCAGCACCTGTGACTACCTGCCTTTCTTTCCTGGAGTTATGGCCGAATTCCAGGAAACTCGTCAGGTGTGGTGTGTGTTAGGGTGAGGGCGTGTGTTAGGTGAGGGTGTGTACTAGGGTGAGGGTGTGTGTTAGGTGAGGGTGTGTGTTAGGGTGAGGGTGTGTGTTAGATGAGGGTGTGCGTTAGTGAGGGTGTGTGTGTACTGGAGGGGGAGGTCCATGGCTTACTGCGATGTTCTCTACCCCCAGGCTCTCAGTCCCGGGTCCTCGGCCTCGACTGTAGGGTGGCTGTCCCACAGGATAGACTAGCTCCCCTGCATCCCTCGTGCGTGCAGATGTGGCCTCTGTCCTCCCTGCAGTTCAGGCAGCTCCGCCCTGTGCCCCTCCAACTGCCCAGAGCCACACTCGGTCCTGACAGAAGGATCGCTGCTCAGTTCACCTCTGCTCTCCCATTCTTTGACCATATTTGGAATTCCCTTTAAAGGATCCCCTCTGAAGTCAAGGTTAAACGCCAAGACTGGGGCAGTAAAAGGTAAGTTTGTAATCTCGGGCCTGTGCTTGGCCTCACTCGGCTTGTAAAAAGGACTTACCCGTCATGAAGTACCTCCCAGACCAGTGCGGCTGCGAGTCCTGTGCCTGTCGTCAGCAGCCATTTCCGTGCGCCAGGATGTCAGCCTCGATTTGTCCTCTGGCTCTCCTTCTCTATACTCTTCCCTCCTCCTGCGTAGAGATGTTTTTCTAAGGTATTATGAAGGGTCTTAAAAAAATCTCAGGTGGCATAATGGTTACATCGCTGGACTCCCATGTAGTCAACCACAGTTCGAGTCCTAGACCCGGTGGCTTAAACTCACACTGGGCACGTGTGCGTGTGTGCCCAAGATCCCGAGAGGAGAATGGAGGAGAAGGGAATGTGGCATGGCCATCCCCCCTGGGGGGTGATTTCTCACTTTCTGTCTTTCTGTCTCTCTCTGTCTTTCCAGTGAGCACACATACCCTGAAGCAAAAACCTCTGGGGAAAAAAAAGCTCTGGGAAAATGTATATTATGAACAAACGATGCATCCACTCAATATTTTTTTGCACCAAAATAAACTTGACTCTAATTTTTTTCTACGAACTTTTTGAAATCGCATGTACTAGGGCCCAGCACCCCACGTACAGGTAGGAGAGAACCAGGAGTCTTGTTTATGCAGCTCAAGGAGGTCAGAGAGGGAGGCGGCAGAGCCCCAGGGGATGAGGAAGGGAAGCCAGCCCCCAGCTTCAGGTGAGCTTGTGATGCGGTGGGGGTGGCCAGGGAGACCCTAATTAGCCCCTCTGTGACCCTGCCCCCCACAGCAGGTGTTTAGAGGAGTGTGACTTCTCCCGCCAGGCTGGGGCCAGGCCCCGGGAGCCCTGTCACAAGGGCTGAGGTGCCCTGGAGGCAGAGACTGAGCCACCGTGCACTTCTGGGGCTGCTCTGGTCACAGGACTGTCTTCAGAGCCAGCTCTGTGCCTGCAGGCTCTCGGGGAAGGAGGGGGTGGAGGAGCTTCTGGAGAGTCCCAGGCCGGCCCCACCACTCGTGATACCTCCTCTGCAGGCGGTGGGGCCAGGCCACACAGGAAACGGGGCAACTGGGCGGGGTGCAGTGTCTGTTAAAGCCTTCCTGGCGAGGGCTTTGTTTCTCCAGGGATGGTGGCAGAGAGAAGCTCATGGCCCGTGGGCTACCTGGGGGCTTTCTGTCATGTGGTAGCCTCCCCTGGGGCCCGGGTGGGGAGGGCAGAGACTGGTCCAGAGTTTGCTCCCCCTGCCTTCATCTGGCCACCTGCCCTGGCCCGGGTCTTCACTGCCTTCTCTCCACCACCGGCCCAGGGCCACCGGCCCAGGGAGGCCTAAACAAGAACCCGCCCCCCAGCGACTGCTCGGCTGTCTGTGGCTGAGATAAGCAAAGGTCCTAGGTCTCCTCGGAGGGGCCACACTGCACCACCACAGCTCGCCTCCCTCCCTTATGTCCCCAGTGTCGTTTTTGGTCACAGGCTTTCTTCTGGGTCCCAGCTGGTGCTATTTTTGTTTGAGCTCATTCCTGCGACCTCTGACAGGACCCTCCAGGGGGCCGTGGCTCTTCCCGGCATGAGGCTGGGCGTCCTGGCTGTCTGGAAGGTGCTCGGCCAGTGCGATCTGTGCAGAGGTGGCGCTCCCACAGGATCACGGGCCGGGCGTCCCTGTAGCTGGCGGTGGCCTAGTGTAGTCCAGAGAAGCGCGCTCACTCACGTACAGCGGATGGTTGGGAGGCAGGAGGGCGCCACTGTGCGTGCGACTGCTCTACTGTCCCTCTTCTCTTCAGAGGGCACTTCTTGTACTTGCTAAAAATAGTGCTATCAGCCAGGATGCCCTGTGACACCAGCAGCAGACTCAGACCTCTCCTGTTCATATTTCAATTGTCGGAAAGCAGGTGAGCTTGCCAGAGAAAGAGAGACAGAGACTGAAAGCCCCCGTCGATGGGACCTGGTCATGCTTCATGCTGCAGTTCTTCCTCCTCCTTCCCGAAGGATTCGGATATGCACATACATACGCCCCACATGTTCTTTTTTTAAAAAAAATATTTATTTAATTCCATTTTTTTATTATTAATTTTCAATTTGACCAGAGAGAGAGAGAAAGGGAAAGTGAGAAAACCACAAGGTCCGGGACTTGAACTGCAGTCGGCCATGTGGGAATCCAGCACCCTTAACCACCATGCCACCTGGTAGCCCCTCAACAGTTTTTTTTTTTTCATTATGTGTTTGTTTATTATTCATCATCATCATTATTTTAATTTGATCAGAGAAAGAGAGAGGGAAAGTGAGAAAGCAAACTGCCAGGTCCGGGACTCTGTGATTGGCCGTGTGGAGTCCAATGGCTTAGCCCACACCCCCGCTGACCCCCCGACATGTTTTTCCAGCTGCCACAGCTGGCCACGTGGGCACCAGCTCCTGTAGCTGTGAGGCGTGGTCTGGCCTGGGGAGGGCATCCTTTGCTCGTGTGCTGTGTTCACCGTGGCCTTCCGGTGGGACAGGGTGTGGAGGAGGATGGTGGTGCTGATGACCCTGACCTGGGTAGGCCTAGGCTAGTGTGGGTGTTTGCATCTCAGTCTTTAACACAAAAGTTTGAAAGTTAAAAAAAAAAATGGCAAATAGAAGAAGTGTAGACAAAGACGTAAAGAGAGTACTTTGGTACGGCTGTGCAATGTGTGTGCGTATGTGTGTGTTCAGTTTCTGCCATAGAGCGTGTACGCTCTCTGGAGAGAGACGGAGACAGAGATAGGAACGCAGAAAATCACCCCAGGGGGATGGCCACACTGAAATCCCTTTCCCTCCATTCTCCTTTTGGGATTTTGGACACGCATGCACACACACATGCACCTGGCATGTGTTCAAGCCACTGGGTCGAACACTCACACTGCAGTGGACCATGTAGAAGTCCAACATCTTAACCGCCATGCCACCCGCTGGCCCCAATGTGTATGTTTTTATTCATTTATTTTATTTGTTTTTTTGAGAGATTTTTGCTATGGGGCGCACGTACTGGGTAGACAGAGAGAGACAGACAGAAAGTGAGAAACCCCGCCGCCCCCAGATGAAGGCCACGCCACAATCCCTTCTCCTTCATTCTCCTTTCAGGATCTTGGGCACGCACGCACACATGCCCAGTGCAAATTCTAAGTCACCGGGTCCAGGACTTGAACAATGGTCGACTATGTGGGAGTCCGGCGATATAACCTTTATACCACCTGCTGGTCCCCAATATGTATGTTTTAAGCCAAGGGTTATTATCAAAGAGTCAAAAAATGAAAAAGTTTGTATACTGAAAGAGTTACAGTAAGGCAAGGTTAATTTATGGTTGAAGAAAGAAAAACGCGTTTACGGGTTCAGCGGAGCCGTGGCGTCCCATGTTTATGAACCCCACAGCAGTGGACGGTGCAGGCCGGCTTTCACACCACTCACTGCTCACCCGCCACCCAGGGCGACCCCCAGGCCTCCACACTCCACTCACGGTAGGCGCCCTGTCCAGGCGCCAGGCCCGTTTTTAGCTTTGATACTGTATTTTACTGTCTCATTTTGATGCTCAGAAGGCTTAGGTACACAAGGACGTTACAGCAGTCACTGCGTGACATGCCATGCAGGTCTGTCACCGCGGAGCAGGGCTGCATTGCGTGGCCAGGTTTGTGGGTGCACGCTGTGAAGTTCCCACGGCGATGACGTTTCTCACAACCCAACACTGACTGTGACTATCTCCATGCGGAGGAAGGGACCTCACGGCCCAGTGTCGCAGACAAGGCACTCGGGGAGGGCTCCTGTGCCATGCCCGTGCTCGGCCTCACCGACAGGCTCTCGGCCCTCCTGAACTCACTCCTCCATTGAGCCGACACTGCAGGCACCGGACAGAGCGGCCCAGGAGAGAGACATGAGCCCGTCACCCGGCCCCGGTGACAGAGGCCGCCCAGGGTACGGGTTCAGTGGCCACAGAAAAACGTCTGCCCTTGGGAAGGGGACAGACCCCGCTCCGACCTGCCCACGGCATTGGCCGGTTTCCTGGCCTGCTTGCTCCTGAGCAGCCTCATCTGTAAAGGCGACTCCGGAGCTCCCACCGACCACGTGCCCACCATGTTTCCTGGCCGCGGGGGTTCCTCACAGGGCCGCAGGGACACGGGGTGGGGGTGTTCTCGCAGGGTCACAGGGACACAGCTGTGGGGGGTTCTCACAGGGTCACAGGGACACGGTGCGGGGCGGGGGGTGTTCTTGCATTCTTGCAGGGTCACAGGGACATGGCCACGGGGGGTTCTCACAGGGCCGCAGGGACACGGCGCGGGG
>NW_006159501.1:9306492-9313412 GCF_000334495.1 Tupaia belangeri chinensis
GCTCTCACAGGGTCACAGGGACACGGCCGCGGGGGGTCCTCATAGGGCCTCGAAGCTGCCATCATCCCTGCCACTGCACAGAGGCAAAAACTGAGTCTTGGGCAACAAGCACCTTGCCAGCTCACACCGTAAGCGGCAGCGTCCACACCAAAACCACGTGTGCTTGGCTTCCAAACCCAAGTCCTTTCCATTCCCGGGTCCTGCCCCATGGGGTTGCTGTGAAAATGAAATGAGGTTTATTATTTTTCTTTTTAAATTTGCTATAGGGCATGTGTGCTTGTCAGAGAAGCAGAGAGGGAAAGCGACCTACCCCACCCAAGGTTGGCTGGCCCACACTGCCACCCCTTCTCTTCAGTTCTCCTCTCTAGAGCTTGGGCATGCATGTACACACGCCCAGTGTGGTTTTCAAGCCGCCGGGTCCAGGAATTGAACCGTGCTGTTGGTCATGTGAGAGCCAGGCATCTTAACCACCACACCACTGCCTGGCCACGAAATGAGATTGTTAATGCAAAATGCCAGAACGAGGCCTCGAGCCCAGCTGGCTCCGATGAGCCGTGCTCACATGGTCCCCGCAGCGTGTGCTCTCCCCGCAGGAGCGCCCTCTGCCGTCACTCCCCTCCCCGATCACACACGGCCCGCCTTTCCCCTTGCAATCATTAATACATGCACAGGCGTGTTTATGGAAAATCGCTGACTCGGTGTCTTTCAGCCCTAAGGACCGACAGTGTTTGGCAAGCCTCTCCCACATGTGAGGCCAGGTTCTTTCAGCCAGACAAAGGAGAGGAAATTACCCAGGAAACTCTGACAAAGAAAGCAATTACTCTGATCTGACGTGTGTGGGCTACGCTGCCAGAACTGGGTTCTTCTGCCTGAACCGCCTGAGTGATGCGCCTTGTAGACCGAGACACGCTCAGTTCTTTTTTACGGGTTCTTTCACGGGTGGGTACCCGCAGCCTTCACTGCTCACCGTGTACATCCAGGCCACAGGAGAGCAGGGTGCGGAGGCCAGGATGGGCCTGGACGTGCTCGCAGGTGTCTGAGAGGTACAGGCAGGTCTCAGGCACCCGACCCCCAAACCTTGTTAACTGTGTCTGCAGGAGAAGGTCCCTCCCTTTTCCTCTTCTGGAGTCTTTCCTCCTCGCTCTTCTGTCCTGCCCACCCCTGGTGCCCGCCCGGGCCTGGGCGTTTTAGTAATAATAATGCTTCTTACACTTCCACAGCCGTCGGCTTTCGCATCCATTCTCTCTCCTGATCCTCACAGCAGCCCTGCGAGACAGCATTAGCGTGGCCATTTTCGATGGAGCAAAAACAGGAAAGAAAGGGGAAGCATTTATCTCAGTTCTCCAGGCTGGCGAGGGCAGAGTCAGCACCGCAGCCCAGGCCGGCACCCAGAGCGAGGCTCCCCAACGCCTGGTCTGGGATTCTCCCCAAAGCACCCAAGACTCCAAAGAGCTATTGTTAGTGGAGGAATTCTTGGCTCCCGTGAGAAGTGGGGTGGTGGTGGTTTCGGATGTGGGAAGTTTCAGAAGCGTGTCAGATCACACCCCCTGGGCTGGGCAGCCTGCTAGGTCTGGTGTCACAACCTCCCCGAGGTACCATCTCCCTGTGGGGCTTGGGAGCCTGGCAGTGACTAGAGATGCCATTAGAAGAGCAGGCAAGCGGGGTGCCCTAGGTCAGGCTGAGCCCCACGACCACGCATAGCCGATCTCCGCTGACGCCTTCCCGGGGAGAGGTGCATGATGGGACAGAGTGGCAGCCAAGGCCTGGGTAATTCGAGCTGGCCGAGCCCCTTTCGACAGGGACAGGCTCGTAAAGGTCTTTGCAAACCTTCATTAATTCTCCCCACCCTGAGAAGAGAAACTGTTTTACAGGTGATCTGGGGAAGGCCATCCTGGCTCGCCTCCTCTCTGAGCCTGTCTCCCACATCCCACAGAGTCACCTGCCAGGCGGGCATGAAGCCACCCAGCCTGGCGTTTTGGCTCTGGTTCGAGTCTTCCACGCTCGGGCGAGATTCTGGTCCCGCTCACCCCTTTGTAAAGAGCCGCTGGCGACGACTGTGGGGGCTGCCCCACCCCAGCTGCGGTTTCCCTTCTGCAGTCACTGGGAATCCACACGGCCTCCCACCTGGTGCTGGGAACACCAGGGCTTGGAGAAGTCACAGGAGCCGTGTGCTTTTACTTCTAAATACATTTCTCATGGTCATTTCGTGTCTCCCAGACAACGACCTCGTTTTCCACGTCCCGCAGCGTGATCTGCTCCCAAGCCGAAGCCACCAGAGCTGCAGGGAAAGTCCTGGCGGAGTACGGCAGGGGTGAGGTCTCATTCCTGTCCTGCTGCTTGGCGGAGTCTCAGGTCTCTGCTCTCATCCACGCGGTTGCCTGATGGTTTAAGGCACCACGAAACAGTGAACGACAGTAAAAGAAGGGAAAAACATGACATTACGACATGAGAATGAAAATGTTTTGGAAAATTGCTACCCACGCAGTGCTAAGTGGCCTCTCCCTGGGCCTGTCGGCATTCACATGCTCAGGCTTCGGAGACTTGTCATCCAGTGTCCGCTCGGCTGGCAGGTGCTGGGTGGCCTCCATGGGCCCTGTCAGACTTGGAGGGCCCAAGGGTGCGGTGGTTAGAGAGCAGGCCTGCTTGTCTCAGCCTCTCCGTCTCCAGGGAGAAAGCGCTAGGGTAGCAGGTGGCATGGTGGTTAAGGCTCTGGATTCTCACGTGGCCGATGGCAGTTTGAATCCCAGACCTGACGGCTTAAAAATCACACCCAGCATGTGTGGGCATGCCCAGATCCCAGGAGGAAACTGCTGTGGCTATGCCCTAGGGTTGATCTCTCGCTCTTTTTCTCTCTGTCACTCTCTGTCTCTCTCCCAGGAGGCATGTGCCCTATGGTAAAAATCTAGAGAAAAAAATAATAATAAAAAGAAAACAAGAAGGCGCTTGGGGCCGGGCGCGATTGGCGTCACTGCACGCTCAGGCCTGTGCTCGCTAGGAGCCCGGCTTCCCGCCGTTTCTGAGTGAGCGGGCTTGCGCTCCGTCCCTTCCACCTCACTCTTGTGAGTTCAAATTTGCCGAAATCTCGGTCTTGGCCTCGAATTCCTGATGATTCTCAGCAATAAGCTGAGGGGCTCTTTCGGATGTCAATTTCTTAGGAGAAAAAATAAAAAGACAAAACAATTCCTAAAACTGCGATCCTCCTGTGTCCCGAAAGGGGCCCCCTGGGGCGGTTCTCACCTTTGTCTTCAGACCAGCAGTTCTGGCAGGACGTGGACTTCCCAGTGCCCCTCTCGGCTCCCTCGGCCCTGTCCCTTCTGTGCCACAGCACGCCGGTCTTCTCCATGTGCAGAGACTCGCAGAGGTGAGCCCACTGGCCCCGGCCTCTCCCCAGGCTCCTGCTCCAGCACCCTCCTGGTCACAGCCCTGCCTCATCTGGGACAGGCTGCCCTGGTGCCTCATCCCAGCCATTTGCACCTCGGCCGCCCTGCCTGGCACGCGGTGCAGGGTGGGCGTGCTCAGTCCTGCCCAGCCTGCTCTGCCCACTCCCCTCTTACCCTGCCTGCTTCTCGGGGCAGCTCGCTCTTCTTCCTTGGCGCTCATCTGAGTCGGCCCTCCCTGGGAAATGCCGTGTGCATGTCACCCCTTCTATTTGCAGCACCGTACTGTTTCCAGAAGCTTCCCCACATGAGCATCACGTCAAAGACGACTTGCTAAGCAGTGAGGGCGTGTTTCCACGGCACCCCGGCGTGCTGGCGAAGTCCTCGTGCCCTCTTTCCACACGCACCTAGTGCATGTCATCCCTTCTATTTGCAGCTGGCCACACCGTACTGTTTCCAGAAGCTTCCCCACATGAGCATCACGTCAAAGACGACTTGCTAAGCAGTGAGGGCGTGTTTCCACGGCACCCCGGCGTGCTGGCGAAGTCCTCGTGCCCTCTTTCCACACGCACCTAGCCGGGGTGTGATGTGCTGCCTGCTCGGTCTCACGGGAGTCACACGATAACCCTTCCGAGGGGCCTGTTGTCCTCTTCTCCTTACACGTGAGAAAACCGGAGAGCACCCCGAATCACACCTCGGAAGTGACAGGCAGGTGTGGCTCGAGGGGTTTGGTGCTCTGATGCCCTGTGCTCTGCTCGGGCTCCAGCTTGCCCGTCCTCCCTGGAGTCCATTTGCCAGGCCGAGTCCACTCGGTGAGGTCTCTGACGCCTACCATGCAGGAAGAACTCATGGAGGTAAAGGGGAGCCCCGTCCTGGGAATTGAGGGGATCCAGGCACGGGGAGGGGTGTGGGAGCCCGTGTCGGACCGCCTCTTCATTCCCTATTCTGGTGCTAGTCACAGTCAGACCCCCCGGACATGGAAATACAGTGGCATAGACCTGGGCCCTGTCTCCGACACCTACCAGCAGTGGGCATTGGTTAACCGCACCTTAGGCCAGCTGGTGGCGTGGAGGTTAAGGCAGCGGGAGCCCACATGGCCAACTGTGCAGTTCAAGTCTCAGACCTGACGGCTTGGGAACATTCCAGGTGTGTATGTGCATGCGTGCCCAAATTCCAACACAGAGTGAAGAGAGGGGGCTGCAATGTAGCCATCCCCTATGGAGTGTTTTCTCACTTTCCCTGTCTCTCTATCTCCACATGCAGCCTAGAGCAAGGGAAAAAAAAAGGCAAGCAAGGGAGAAAAAGGAAATCATATCTATTCTGGGCCTGAGTCTTCTCTCTGCAGACGGGCACGGCGATGTGCACGGTACATGGCGGGGTGCTGAAAGGCTGAAGCAGCGGGACGGCGCGGAAGCACCTGGGATGCGTCATGCACCGCGTGAACGTAGGGAGGGGCGTTCTTTGCCATGGGTGATTAACACAGAGGATGTCATTTAAAATATGATCTCCCGCCCCTCACTCACACACACACACACACACACACACACACACATGCGTGCGTCTCTGTCTGTGCCTTGCCCTTGAAGAGCTGCCGGGAGGCCACGGCGTGCTCGCTGCCTTAGCAGAGCAGGGAAATAAGTGGGGGATCCGTGGGGCTGTTTCGAAGTTAGAGTCCAGACTTTTCACGCGGGAACCTTCTGGGTTGAGGATCTTGCTCTAACTGGATACTTAAGAGCTGTGCATTTTCATGATATAAATAACTCCTAAAAACTCAGCTCAAGACAAAACAAACCTCGGTCCTTAGGTCAAGAGAGAGAACTCAGGGCACAGACCACGGATTTGACAGAAAATAAGAGAAATCTGGTAAGACCAAGGTTTCTCCACCCACCCTCAGGCCCTGGGCTACAGGGAGAGGACCCAGAGGCCTCTAGACAGGCAGGGTCTGGCCCCCTCCCAGGCTCTGAGCTTTGGGGAGACACCAGAATCCCAAACTGTAGCTGTGGGCTCACAACTTAGCAGCGGGGCCAGTAGGTGGTGTGATGGTGAAGGCGCTGGGCTCCTACACGGCCCGCGTCTCTGTCTCTCCAATAAGTGCAAGTGCCGTGTGACGGTGAAGGCGCCGGGCTCCTACACAGCCCGTGTCTCTGTCTCTCCAATAAGTGCAAGTGCCGTGTGACGGTGAAGGCGCCGGGCTCCTACACGGCCCGCGTCTCTGTCTCTCCAATAAGTGCATGTGCCCTATAGCAAAAATCTCTCCAGAAAAAAAATAAAAGAGTCAACCACGGTTCAAGTCCCGGACCTGGCAGCTTGAAACCCACATTAGGTATGTGTACATGCGAGCATGCCCAGAGACCCAGGAGGAGAATGGGGAAGGGCACGAGCAGCCGTCCCCCCGAGGGGTGATTTCTCACTTTCCCTGTCATTGTCTCTCTCTGTCTCTCCAGTAAGCTCACGTGCCCTATGACAAAAACCTAAAACCCCCCAAATTTGGAAGTATCGGCTTCTAGGAGAAGACGTGGCATGACACAGTCAGGTGGACTGTGGCTTTGCCCGCCTCCCAGAGCTTTCTGTCCCGAGAGCTGCCCGCGACGTACCGGTCACGCCCATGTGTCCACGAGTAACCCTGAGAATAACGGAGGGAACAGAGTGGGGAGAGTGGTGGCTAACGCAGGGGTGCGTGGCCGCGGTCCTGTGAGGCAGTGGGCATGTGGGTCAGCTCTGGAGTGAGACGATGACAGTGAAGAAGCAAGACCTCCGTCCCAATGCCTCGACTTGGTGTCCTTCCCGCCTCCATCACCCCGAAACACGATCGAGATTAGATTTCAGAAGAGTGAAATCTAGGAATGTAGAAAAATACTTATGTTTGGACCAGCAGTTAGTGTAATGGCTATGTCGCTGGACTCCCACGGTCAACCGCGGTTCGAGTCCCGGACCCGGTGGCTTAAAACTCACGCCGGGTGCGTGTGCGTGCATGCCCAAGATCCCGAGAGGAGAATGGAGGAGAAGGGATTGCGGCGCGGCCATCCCCCCTGGGCGGTGATTTCTTGCTTTCTATCTCTCTGTCTCTCTGTCTGGCGAGCACACATGCCCCAGAGCAAAAACCTCTCAAAAAAAAAAAAAAGGAATATATGAAAAACCTCTAGCAAACATCATCCTGAATGGAGAAAAGCTGAAAGCTTTCTCCACACCTTTTCAATATAGTACTGGAAGTCCTTGCCAATGCAATTAGAAAAGAGTAATAAATAAAAGGCATTCAAATACTAAAAGAAGAGGAGAAACTCTCTCTATTTGCACATGACATGATTATATACATAGAAGACCCAATGGTTTCCATGAAAAAATTCCTGAAAATAATACATGAATACAGTAAAGTTGCAGGATACAACATCAGACAGAATCAGACCTGAAAAAAGCAATTTTATTTACCATAGTCACAAAAATTATAAAATACTTAGGAATAAATCTAACCAAAGAAGTTAAAGACCTCCACAAGGAAAATTATGAGAAGCTAAAAAAAAGAAATTGAAAATGACATAAAAAAGT
>NW_006159501.1:9328414-9333137 GCF_000334495.1 Tupaia belangeri chinensis
CCCCTGCCTAATCGGGGCCAGGCTGCCCTGGTGCCTCATCCCAGCCATTTGCACCTCGGCCGCCCTGCCTGGCACGCGGTGCAGGGTGGGCGTGCTCAGTCCTGCCCAGCCTGCTCTGCCCACTCCCCTCTTACCCTGCCTGCTTCTCGGGGCAGCTCGCTCTTCTTCCTTGGCGCTCATCTGAGTTGGCCCTCCCTGGGAAATGCCGTGTGCATGTCATCCCTTCTATTTGCAGCTGGCCACACCGTACTGTTTCCAGAAGCTTCCCCACATGAGCATCACGTCAAAGACGACTTGCTAAGCAGTGAGGGCGTGTTTCCACGGCACCCCGGCGTGCTGGCGAAGTCCTCGTGCCCTCTTTCCACACGCACCTAGCCGGGGTGTGATGTGCTGCCTGCTCGGTCTCACGGGAGTCACACGATAACCCTTCCGAGGGGCCTGTTGTCCTCTTCTCCTTACACGTGAGAAAACCGGAGAGCACCCCGAATCACACCTCGGAAGTGACAGGCAGGTGTGGCTCGAGGGGCTTGGTGCTCTGATGCCCTGTGCTCTGCTCGGGCTCCAGCTTGCCCGTCCTCCCTGGAGTCCATTTGCCAGGCCGAGTCCACTCGGTGAGGTCTCTGACGCCTACCATGCAGGAAGAACTCATGGAGGTAAAGGGGAGCCCCGTCCTGGGAATTGAGGGGATCCAGGCACGGGGAGGGGTGTGGGAGCCCGTGTCGGACCGCCTCTTCATTCCCTATTCTGGTGCTAGTCACAGTCAGACCCCCCGGACATGGAAATACAGTGGCATAGACCTGGGCCCTGTCTCCGACACCTACCAGCAGTGGGCATTGGTTAACCGCACCTTAGGCCAGCTGGTGGCGTGGAGGTTAAGGCAGCGGGAGCCCACATGGCCAACTGTGCAGTTCAAGTCTCAGACCTGACGGCTTGGGAACATTCCAGGTGTGTATGTGCATGCGTGCCCAAATTCCAACACAGAGTGAAGAGAGGGGGCTGCAATGTAGCCATCCCCTATGGAGTGTTTTCTCACTTTCCCTGTCTCTCTATCTCCACATGCAGCCTAGAGCAAGGGAAAAAAAAAGGCAAGCAAGGGAGAAAAAGGAAATCATATCTATTCTGGGCCTGAGTCTTCTCTCTGCAGACGGGCACGGCGATGTGCACGGTACATGGCGGGGTGCTGAAAGGCTGAAGCAGCGGGACGGCGCGGAAGCACCTGGGATGCGTCATGCACCGCGTGAACGTAGGGAGGGGCGTTCTTTGCCATGGGTGATTAACACAGAGGATGTCATTTAAAATATGATCTCCCGCCCCTCACTCACACACACACACACACACACACACACACACATGCGTGAGTCTCTGTCTGTGCCTTGCCCTTGAAGAGCTGCCGGGAGGCCACGGCGTGCTCGCTGCCTTAGCAGAGCAGGGAAATAAGTGGGGGATCCGTGGGGCTGTTTCGAAGTTAGAGTCCAGACTTTTCACGCGGGAACCTTCTGGGTTGAGGATCTTGCTCTAACTGGATACTTAAGAGCTGTGCATTTTCATGATATAAATAACTCCTAAAAACTCAGCTCAAGACAAAACAAACCTCGGTCCTTAGGTCAAGAGAGAGAACTCAGGGCACAGACCACGGATTTGACAGAAAATAAGAGAAATCTGGTAAGACCAAGGTTTCTCCACCCACCCTCAGGCCCGACAAAAACCTAAAACCCCCCAAATTTGGAAGTATCGGCTTCTAGGAGAAGTTGTGGCATGACACAGTCAGGTGGACTGTGGCTTTGCCCGCCTCCCAGAGCTTTCTGTCCCGAGAGCTGCCCGCGACGTACCGGTCACGCCCATGTGTCCACGAGTAACCCTGAGAATAACGGAGGGAACAGAGTGGGGAGAGTGGTGGCTAACGCAGGGGTGCGTGGCCGCGGTCCTGTGAGGCAGTGGGCATGTGGGTCAGCTCTGGAGTGAGACGATGACAGTGAAGAAGCAAGACCTCCGTCCCAATGCCTCGACTTGGTGTCCTTCCCGCCTCCATCACCCCGAAACACGATCGAGATTAGATTTCAGAAGAGTGAAATCTAGGAATGTAGAAAAATACTTATGTTTGGACCAGCAGTTAGTGTAATGGCTATGTCGCTGGACTCCCACGGTCAACCGCGGTTCGAGTCCCGGACCCGGGGGCTTAAAACTCACGGCGGGTGCGTGTGCATGCATGCCCAAGATCCTAAGAGGAGAGTGGAGGAGAAGGGATTGTGGCGTGGTCATCCCCTTGTGGGGTGATTTCTCGCTTTCTGTCTCTCTGTCTCTCTGTGTCTGCTTTGAATTGGTGGGGGGGGGGGGGGGGACGGGTGATTTCTTGCTTTCTATCTCTCTGTCTCTCTGTCTGGCGAGCACACATGCCCCAGAGCAAAAACCTCTCAAAAAAAAAAAAAAGTTATGTTTTTTGGTCTTAATTTTGAAGGGTCAGAATGTTCATAGCTAATTTTCCTAGCTACAGTTTCAGGTCATGTAACATACAGAGAGGATCTCTGCAATGTTCCCAGAGTGTTCCCTGCCCAGCTGGGGCGGCACAGGTGGTAGAGAGCCACTGTGTGCCATTGGTGCTATCTGAGAAGGCCTGGGGTTCAGGCCCCAGGGTGACCTGAGCACACTGACACGCCTGTGATGCTGGCTGGCTGGAGGGCCAGGGGCCGACTGTGGCCCGGTGAGACCTTGCCAGGGTACCTCTCTTTCTCTCTCTTTTCTCCCTCATGAAAAACAGAAAGATTTTTTTTTCAGTGCTCTTGATGGATCAGCCAATGGCCTGGTAGTTAAGGCAACTATTTTCCACATGGTTAACTTCGTGGTTTGTGTCCCTGACCCGGTGGCTTGAAAAATATGCAGGGCATATGTGCATGTGTGCCCCCAAGTCCCCATGGAGCAGAAGGACTTGCAGTGTGGCCCCCCAGGGGGTGACTTTTCACTTTCTGTCCCTCCCTCTCTGTCTCTGTTGCTCCCTGGCAAGCACACGTGCCCTACAGCCATAAATAAATAAATAGGGCTCTTGGCACACTGCACGGCTTTCCAGTAGAAGCTTGAAGCTTACACAAAGGGCTCGCAGGGTTAAGAAAGAGGTGTTCCCATTAAGCTTGTCATCCCAGTCCCGTCAGGCCGCTGCGTGTCTTAGTAATACTGCTTCAGCCTGCACAATGGCTTCATAGTCCAGGAGCGGGACTGCGTACCACCCCGAGCTTGCTTAATTAATGGAGGCTGCTGGGCGTATCTGTCCCCTCCACAGAAACACCCTTCCTTCCCACCCCAACTCGCTCTGGGAACCGTTGTTGAGCTCGGCTTCTCAGTGGAAGTCTGGTGACAAAGAACACCACTGGCCTCCACAGCACCCGGGCAGCCTTCCAGCTGCAGAAGCCTCTGTCAGCACGTGGTCTGCTGAAGCCAGGGTCAGGGGAATTGGGCACGGGGCAGCCGGATCACGTGGGCCTGGGAGCCTGGACCTGCTGTGGGTGAGCCCCACAAAGATCGGAAACAAACATAAAAGAAGCCTAATCGTTTAATAGTCTTAGTCACAGGAACGAAATTAACCAGCAGCGAACCCTGCAAGCCCGGCTCCAAGCTCGACAGCATGACAGCTGTGCCCGCGGGCTGCCACTTGCTGGCTGTGTGCCCAAGGGCAGGGACCCACCTTCTCTGAGTGCACTCCTCTCCTTTAAGGACACAGACAGCCCCGCCTCGGGGTGTTATGACAAAGGTTAACCGAGAAGAGTGCTTTGTGTCTGGAACTAAGTGTATGATACGAATATCAAGAGCGAAGCCAGAAGAGTCTTCTGCGAAGATTGGGCTAAAATGTCAAACCCACTGAGGCGTGTGTGCGTGTGTGTGCGCACGCGCGTGTTAATCCTTTAGAAGTTTCTCTGGAAGAAGATGCTGTGGGGGAAGCCACTCCATTTGCAGTGGAAACTCTGACCTTCATTGTTTCATTTACACAGAAAAGGGCGTCTGGGCTGGCTGGTGGCCTAGTGGTTAGGGAGCCAGAGCCCGCAGAGCTGACTGCAGCCTGACTCCCAGTCCCCGCAGCTTGGAAGACATGCTGGGTGTATGTGGGTGCAAACCCCGATAGGAAGGAGAAATGGAGGAGGGGTTGTGGCATGACCACACCCCACAGGGGGTGCCTCTCTCTCCCCTCTAACAATCAGGAAGAGAGAGTGAAAAGAAATTAAAGGGCACCCTTGTACTTCCAAACTTCTTCAAGCCTCAGGACCTTTTCTCAGTCACTCGTTGGACTCGCATTTGCTCACTGGTCTGGGACCACGGAGCCCCCACCTAGAAGACCGTCCATGTCCCAGCTCTGAAGTCTCCCAGCCCTAACAGGAGGTGTATAAGGAACCCAGGCCAGCTGCAGCCCAGTGCTCAGCCTCCCGAGGATGGCAGGGAGGATCCGGCTGACGCCCCGTCCAGGACCCAGCACTGCCCAGGGTGGTCCTGAGAACAGCATGGAGCACAAAGCACAACCCATGGCATAGAGTCCATGGGTTGTCTGGGGATAGGAGACAAGACTGAAGGCTTTGGTCCTGGCCTGGGGAGGACAGGATGCACCTATGGCTGTGCACAGGGTCCTGCTGTCAGCGTGGCAGAGGGTCAGCCAGGCCCCATGCCCAGCGGGCGGTTTCGTGGCTGATCTCCTGGGACGTGATGCCCTGTGTCTACCGGAGCTGGGTTTCTGGCAGCCCTACTG
>NW_006159501.1:9333168-9333670 GCF_000334495.1 Tupaia belangeri chinensis
CCGTGTGAGTCGTGCTTTTCCCTGCACGGCCAAGATCTGGTCTGCTCCCAGCCCTGCTCTGTGTGAGCAAGCTAAGTGCCCAGGCTTGTCCCCTGTTCCAACCTATGAGTTTGTGTCTGGGCTCCCATGCACAGAGCCCAGGCTCAGCTCCTCCTGGTGGGCCCGCACCTCCCACAGCCCCTCCAGAGCCCTCTGGGGCTCATGGTTCTGCCCATCACGCCCTTCAGCATCAGTGAGTCATTCTTTTTTAAAGGTTTTTGCCATAAGGTACATGCACTCGTTGGAGAGAGACAGAAACAGAGAGAAGGAAAGTGAGAAATCACCCTCCAGAGGGGATGGCCAGGCTGCAATCCCTTCTCCATTTTCCTCCCGGGATTTGGGCACACATGCACATGTGCCTTGTTTGATTTTCAAGCTGCCAAGTTCAGGACTTGAACTGCAGTTGGCCATGCAGGAGTTCAGCACTTTTTTTTTTTTTTTGGGGGGGTTTTTGCTTAAGGGG
>NW_006159501.1:9333695-9336438 GCF_000334495.1 Tupaia belangeri chinensis
ACTCGAACCGCGGTCGACTATGTGGGAGTCCAGTGACATAGCCATTATGCTAGCTGCTGGTCCCAGGAGTCCAGCACTTTAACCACGATACTTGCTGGCCCTTCATGGACTTGAGCACGCTCTGCGGGTTTACTGTTTGTGTCTGGCCTTCCTACCAAATCACTCTCTTTTCACTGCTGACTTCTTACTGCCTAGCACAAGAAATGTTTGTTGAATGAACAAATAATAGTGACTATGTGAATGTGCACACACCATTTCTTTCTAAGAAGTCATTGTACACAGCTTCCTTTCATAGCTATTTTCCTTGATTCTTAGACAATCCCTCAAGCATTAGAATTTGTTTTTGTAAAGGTTGTTGCCATAGGACATGTGTACTCGGTGGAGAGAGACAGAGAAGGAAAGTGAGAAATCGCCCCCAAGGAAGATGACCATGTTGCAATCCCTTCTCCTCCATTCTCCTCATAGGATTTTGGGCACACACACATGCACCTTAACCACCATGGGGAGTCCAGCGCCTTAACCACTATGCCATCTGCTGGCCCCAGAACCTTAGTTTTTTCATTCATTTATTTTTATTTATTTATTTATTTATTTATTTATTTGTTTGAGAGATTTTTGCTACAGAGTGTGTCCGCTCACTGGAGAGACAGAGACAGACAGAAAGCAAGAAATCGCCCCTGGGGGGAAGAGCACACCACAATCTCTTCTCCTCCATTTTCCTCTTGGAATTCTGGGCACGCACACATACACACCCAGCGGGAGTTTTAAGCCACCGGGTCTGGGGCTTGAACTGTGGTCAACTATGTTGGAGTCCAGCAACATAACCATTATGCTATCTGCTGATCCCTACTTATCTATTTTTTTGTTGTGGTTTTCAAGCCGCCAGGTCTGGGACTCAAACTGCAGTAGATCATGTGGGAATCCAGTGCCTTAACCACCACGCCAGTTGCTGCTACCCCTCTGCCTCCCTCAAGTCTTTTTAAAGATTACAAAAAGAGAGGTCCAGGGAAGACTCATGAGTCCACCGGCTCGCGGGCACTGGGCAGGGCTGGTTGGAAGCCATTCTAACCACTACTGTCAAGTGCTGGGGGACGCGGGGACATGCACACACTCCCAAAGTCTGGGGGCACAAGTGCAGGGTGTTATCTTTTACATACTGCCAGCACTCCTTTAAATGACTGCCCAAGGCCCTGGGACATTTGACATTCCCGACGTTCTGGAGTCTGAAACCGTGACGACCTCAGTCGTGAATGACCTGGGCTGTGGGCAGGCCGAAGCCTTGTTGCAGGAAGTGCCTGAGGGGTTGGAAGAGGGTGCTTATGACCCCCAGAGCCTCCTGGGGACACCCACCATGCCCGGCAGGCCCTTCTGTCCAGCTGATGCCCAAGCGGCCATTGCACACTCCAGGCCTCTGACGGGTGCAGAAGCAGAACTTCAGGACGGCCCCTCCTGTGAGGGATGAAGGCAAGTCCACTCTCGGGGTGACTTCGTCCTTCCCGGCCTACAGGAGGAGGTCAGTGGTATTTGAGCCTAGGTACAGGCTCTGCCCCACCCCCCACACGCACATGCACACATACCATCCCGTCAGCAGCACCTGTCCGGGGAGGGCTCGCCTGCTTCACCCCAACCTGCCCTTTGACCTCTGCTCCACGCACCTGCAGGCTCAGGCCCCTTTGGTTTCCAGCCGTCCCCCTCTTGCCCTGGACCAGTAGAATAGGCAGGGTCCCTGGGGTGGGAGTAGGGAGAGGGAGCCACACTCGCCTGCCAAGAGGCAGCAAGGCACCCTGGCCTGTTGGTGCTTATGCTGGTCACCTCTCCTGGCACTTTCCCGGCAGGTCAGTGTCACCTCGGGGGGGCCCAGCACTAGGCGCTGAGCCATGAGTGTGCCACTACATCTGACTGGGCGGTGCCTGTGGGGCTAGCTGGGCCTATGACAGCAGAGAGTGCTCCTGCTGACCTGCAGAACTGGGAGGAGCGTGCGCCCCCAGCGTCCTGCCTGGCGCTCCCTCTTGGGATGGGCCCTGCCAGGTGGGGGCGGGCTGGCGGAGCAGAGCCCTGCACAGATGCCCAGGTGCCATCACAGCTCCGCGGAACTGGGAGGAGGCGGGGCTGCACCGCGTTGGCCTCGTGCCCAGGGAACTCTGCCTCTTGCAGAGGGACTGCTGGTGCTTCTCACCCCTGCCCTGTTCACAAGGCGATCTGAGTTCCCCCAGTCGAGAACTCCCGGGAATAGGCCTCCCGCCTGTCTCCCCAGCCCTTCTGCAGCCCTTCCCGCCTCCCTCACTTCAGAGGTTGTCCTACAGGGATCTGACGCTGTGGCCTGAGAGCCCTCAGTTGCCGTGGTCACTCATCTGGTCCTGAGGGTGGCACTGCCCGGCCCACCCAGAATGCCAGACCCCTCCGGCCCACTGTCAGGACCAGGCCACCTGTCAGAGTGCTGGGCAAGGCTTCCTCCTGGCTCTGGCCCTGGTTCTCCACCGCAGAGGGCAGCGCGGGCCTGGGAGGCTGTTTGTCATTTTTCTTCCCAGTGAGAGCCCTTCAGCCACCCAGCAGCCGGCAGGTTCAGCCAAGGATTCTGACCAGTGCTGCGTCCTCCCTGGAATATCAAGCAGGCCTGGGCTGCTGTGGCCAGCCGGCCTGTCCTCTCAGCTGTCACCCCTGCTGGGGCCAGGTGGTGTTAACTGCCCGTGTGTGTATGTGAGAGAGTGTGTGTGCATGTGCGTGTGTGTGTGTGTGTGAGAGA
>NW_006159501.1:9336747-9371126 GCF_000334495.1 Tupaia belangeri chinensis
GTGTGTGTGTGTGTGTGAGAGAGAGAGAGAGAGAGAGAGTGAGAGAGTGTGCCGTGGGGTACTGGGGGCGTTGGCCCTTCGGATGGTACTTAGGCCACAGGGCAGACCAGTGCATTAATTGTGTGGTTCAGCCTGCGGAACGGAGCGCGTGGCAGGGCACAACCACCCGGTACGCCTGCCTGGCCTCGGCCAGCTGCCCCCTCAGCAGGTCTGAGCAGGCCGCCCAGACCTTCTGCTGGAACTCCCCTAACTGCAGAGACGGGCCAGGCTGCTCCAGAGGCATCCCCAGGACCCAAAGCAATCATGTGCCATGAAATTGCTCATTCATAAAAAATAGTCTATTCCTTAATATTTCTGTTTATTTTTTATGTAAACAATGCTTTCTTGTTTGTTTGTTTGTTTTTTTTGAGAGGTTTTTGCTATAGGGCATGTGCGCTCGCCAGACAGACAGAGAGAGACAGAGACAGAAAGTGAGAAATCATTCCCCAGGGGGGATGGTCATGCTGCAATCCCTCCTCCTCCATCCTCCTCTCGGGATCTTGGGCACGCATGCACACGCGCCCGGCGTGAGTTTTAAGCCATCGGGTCCAGGACGCGAACCTTGGTCGACTACGTGGGAGTCCAGTGACATAGCCATTACGCCAACTGCTGGTTCCCTAAACAATGCTTCAAACCACCTCGTGACTAGTTAACTCACTGATTTCGCCCCAGGTGCACCACGTCCATGAACCCAGAGAAGCAAGACATAGCATTATTATTTTCTTTCTTTCTCTTTTAAATTGCCAGAGGGCACATGCACTTGCTGGAGAGAGAGGGAGAGGGAGAGGGAGAGAGCACTCCCACGTGCACGGCCACGCCACCACCTCCTCCATTTCTCCATTCTGGCAGACTTGGGGCACGTGTGAACATCTGCCCAGAGTGTCTCTTAAGCCACCAGGGCCACGATTCAAGCCATGGTCAGCCCCGTGGGAACCGGCTTCCTCACCCAGCAGGCTGCGGGGCTGGCCCCAGTATCCGTTTTTAGAAGGCTCAGTTACCGCCTGCCTCTGTGTTTCCGAGGACACTTGCTTACTGCAAGCTTTTGACCACATGACGAAGATGGTGGTGCTCCCTGTCCCCACGCCCCGTCTCACCTCCCATTCCCGTTCCTGTGTAGCCCTGAAGGCTCGGACACAGTGGCAATCTAAGTTATCCCATGAGGGGCTCTTTCAGCACGTATTAGCTTGTGCCCCGGAGCAGAATGGGAGTGGGAGACCTGGAGAGGTTTAAGGGTCTGGACTGGATCCCCTGAAGGGGTCCCAGCCCCAGAGGAGGACTTCGGGCTCGCCAAGAATTGGTAACAGTGCTGGTGGGTGGAAGCTGTGGCCCCTGGGTGAGCACAGCCTGTTCCGTGGCTCTACCCTAGACGCCAGGGCTCCCCAACACAGGAACTCAGTGAGGCCGTGGGGGCCTGAGCCCTCCGCCAGGGACCGTGCCCCTCAGAATGTGACCGAGCCACTCAGTGGGAGGAGGAATCCCAGCAGGCCCGTGTGTCAGTTGGCGCCTGGTAACCCCAACCAGACTCCAGCAGCCACGTGACCCCCCAGGGGGCAAGGTGGGAGGAAGACCGGCTTTATCTGTGTGACCATGCAGGTGGCCTTTTCTCAGGTCTCACTGCTGAAGAGTCAGGCCCAACTGCAGATGCAGGGGCACAGAGCGGGCACAGAACGGGCACACTGGCTCCTATGGTGGGTGCAGAGAGCCAGGTGGAAACATGGGCAAGGAGGCTGGCGGAGGCAGGGCTGGCCGTGGAGGCCTGAGTTCATCATTCTGGCGTCTGAGTCCTATCCTGGAGGTTAGGAGAAGCTGTCAGACCATTTCACGTCCAGATTTTCAGTTTGGGGAGAGCTGGAGGGCTCAGCGGCAGAGTGTGGGCTAGAGGGATTAAGACAGGCAGAGAGCCAGCTATGAAGCTGGGGCAGCAACACACGTGAGCGGTGGTGGCCCAGGGCCTTGGCCTTACACAAACGAGGCCTCAGAGTGGGCCGTGGTCAAGGGCTCCAAGATGGCAGAGGTCCTGGCCCAGCTCGCTGCACACAGGGTATCTCTTCGATACTGCTTTGTATTCTTTTGCTGAGCCAGTGAAATTTTTTCATGGAAAAGGATGGTAGGGCTATTGTTTTCATTTTTGGGATTTGTTTTGTTTACATTTTTGTCATAGGGCATGCGTGCTTGCTGGAGAAACAGAGAGAGAGATAGAGATGCAGAGAGAAGGAAAGAGAAATCACTCCCCAGGGAAGTGGCCACACCACAGTCTCTTCTCCTCCATTCTCCTGTTGTGATTTTGGGCACACACACATGCAACCTGGCATGATTTCAAGCAGCCAGGTCTGGGACTTGAACTGCAGCTGGCCATGTGGGAGTCTAGCACCTTAACCACTAGGTCACCTGCTGACCCCAAGTTTCAAGACTCCTTTAGGGGTTGCCAGTCCTCTGCCTCTCAGATGAGGGAAGTCATGAATACCAGGGCTAGGATCCCTACTCCAGGGACTAGGCACTGCCTCCCTCAGGGACTGCGCCTCAGTCTACCTGGAGGTAGCTTTAACTTAGCAGGGGCTGGACAGTGGCACAGCAGGAAGAGTCAGCCCTGCAGAGGGACTGGGAAGGTTGCTGGTTAGGGTCTGGAAACCTCCCTGAGTGCCTGGGCACACACCTGCCCTGATTCGCGACGGGCTGACGCTGAGACTGGGAGATAGCATCAGACCCTGTCGGGTGCTGTCTCCCTCTGTCTCTCTCATCCCTAGAATAAACAGAAAAACTTCAAAATAATAACGATAATAACTTCTATAGTAGCTTCAGGGCCAGCCCTCTGTTCTCTGAGCCATGCTCCTGATTGGCCTAGTTTTTGGGCTAACTGTGGCTTACCCTATTCTGCTCTGGAAGGTCAAACTGAGGTTCCAGGCTGTGAGGGTTCTGACAGAGCATCTCAAAGCAGAAGTGATTTGGGGTGAAGACTTCAAAGCCAGCGATCTCTCCTTGGGGCCCAAGGGGTAGGGGACACCTGCTCTATGAAGGCAGGGCCCTTCCTCAGTCCTACTGGAATCTCCAGCACCCAACGTGACGGCTGGGCAGAACACCCACTCACAAATGCTCATTAGGTGAATGAATGAATGAATGAATGACATGTTTTATACCCAGAGAATCAACCTGTGTGATTTGCCATATCCACAGACCAGAGAAGAAACACCCTGTGAGCAGGCCAGTCATTGCAGGACAAGCACTGGACAAAATCCAGCATCCATTGCATCCATTAATGACAAAAAGTCTCAGCCAGTTAGGAGTTGAGGGGAACTTCCTCAGCCTGATAAAGGGCACTTGGGCCGACAGCATAATTAATGATGAAAGACTCCACTTTCCCTCTGAGGCTAAGAAAAAGACAAGGGCGCCTGCGGTCACCTCCTGTACTCAGCACCATGCTGGGCATCTCGGCAGAGCCATCGGCACAGAGAAATACCAGCATACACTGTAGGACACACAGAGCCGTTCCTACTTGCAGACAACTCAATTGTCTACACAGAGATAACCCCGAATCTTTTGATTGAGTTTTACGGATCACAGGTTACAAAATCAATGTATAAAACCCAATCAATTATATTTTTATATTTCAGCAATGCACAGTTTGGAATTGAAAAAAAGTACCATTTTACATACACCCCCAAAAATAAACAATTTAGGCATAAATCTAACAAAATATGCAAAGACTATGTGTGCTGAAAATTACAAAACACTCGCTCTATGCATTTGGGAATCTGGCTAGAGGGACATTTGAGTTGAGATTAGATTTATTTCGTTCGTTGAGGCGTATTGGTGTGGAATTTAGATAGCCCAGCTGGTTCGGTGTAAGACTCACTTCTGGAAATCCTCCTACCACCCACCTCTCGGCATCATAACCCAGAGGTGCAGGAGCCAGGCTGCCTTGTGGTAAGCGCGTGTGCCCTGGCCCAGTATTGGGAGTATATGTGGGTCATGTAGAAATAAGGTCTGAGAGACCCACGCCACGGCCGTGGGTTTGAAAAGCCCTCCGGCTGTCAGGCGTGGGCATTCAGGAGCAGGGGATTTGCTTTTTTTTTTAGTAACATCGAGTAAAAATGAAAGCTCTCTCTTACAAACATACTTGATCATGCAGTAGAGTCTATTACAAACACATCATAAGTGCTCTTTTCCTCTTTGAAGAATTTATCAGAATTCCCGTAAGTACGTTTGTGTGAAGTCCTGTGTCTTATGAATTCTGTCAGGATTAAAGAATGGTATCTTAAAATGTTTCGCCAGCAATGTGAGAGGAGAGGCTGAATTATTGCTCTATTCTTTCTACAGTAAGTGATAGTTTAAGATTACTGTTACATGAAAAAGCAGAGGTCACAGCACAAAAAATGGGGAGAAAATATAGACATATGTTTGACAGTCATATAAAAATAAGGCATTTTCTTCCAGGTTTGGTGATGTTTGTGATATTGGTCTTTTTTTAATTTGAAATTGATTGTGATTTATTTTATATATGTTCTTTTTGTGCTTGATTATATACTTATAATGCTTTGATTATTTTCGTTAATAAGGAACTCTTAAAATTGCCTCAACTTTAGTTAGGCCTTAACAAAGCCTAGGTATACCTCTAACCAAAAAGCTAAATGAGTGGGGAAAATGGAAAAATAAATATTTAATGAATATCAAAGAAAAGATGAAGTATGATTAGCTGATTAGTTAACACAGCTGATTTATACAGACATTGTGATTAAAATCTAAGGTCAGTGAGCTAAAAAGCAAATCTTAGATTATATATATACACACACACACACACACACACATATTTGTGTGTGTATATGTGTGTGTGTGTATTTATAGATTTTTAAATGATATATATATATGTATGTATATATTTGTATTCCCCTTGATCTTACGAGGATTTAAATGCTGCAGAATTTAATAATATGGATAGTTAACTCTCTCAGTACTAACAATATGAGGGGATTTTAAAATTTGTGGAAAACAGAATTAATGTATGAGTTTATTTTGGTGCCAAAAAAGCTAATCCTTGCATGAACTTTTGAAGACCCACTGTAACTGTGAACTTCTAACTTTAACTACACCCGCGGTTGTGAGGTCTGCTTTATTTAATCTGGATTGTTATTTTTACTAAAGGATGTGAGACTCTTCACATGGATACACTGAAACATAGCCAGAAATAGAACTAAAATTAGATTCCCTTGTAGAGCACTCTGGATTGTTAAGAAAAAAGGGGGGGAAGCCATATACCTTTTTCCAAAAGCATCATTACCACAGGAAGAAACTTTCCCCCTGCACTTGACATCATAGGGGCAAATACTTGCACTCTGGGATGTTTCCTAACAAAATACCAAGATTACTTCCGTTTCTCTTTTCCTGTCCTATTTGACTTAGTTTTAAGGTTTGCTTTCAACATAGGTATCAAATGTATATGCTATTGGGACCAGCAGCTGGCGTAATGGTTATGTTGCTGGACACCCATGTAGTCAACCATGGTTCGAGTCCTGGACCCT
Source organism: Tupaia belangeri chinensis (assembly GCF_000334495.1). Taxonomy (NCBI): domain Eukaryota; kingdom Metazoa; phylum Chordata; class Mammalia; order Scandentia; family Tupaiidae; genus Tupaia; species Tupaia belangeri. The sequence goes on from NW_006159501.1 coordinate 9,342,300, forward strand.
GTGACTTAAACTCACGTTGGGCATGTGTACATGCATGCCCAAGATCCCGAGAGGAGAATGGAGGAGAAGGGATTGTGGCATGGCCATTCCCCCAGGGGGGTGATTTCTCGCTTTCTGTCTCTCTGTCTCTCTCTCCTTCTGGTGAGTGCACGTGCCCTATAGCAAAAACTCTAAAACAAAAACAAAAACATGTATCTGTTGTTACTGCTGTTAGCACCTATATTTGAGAAGTGCATTCATTCCCTTAGTTGCACACAGATCGTGGGGACTTGAATGGCTCATAGCGACGGCTCTCCTTTCCCAGTCGTTGCCCACTCAGCCTGGAAGCTCTTGCTGGTCAGGAGAACGAGCAGAAGGCAGCCATGGCCGTGGTCAATACATTCTGGCGCATTTCGTCCTAGCCACGACTGTCCTCGCTCTGCTCTCTCTTCTGGAAGAATCTCATATCCCCTCTCGGTTTCCCATCACACATGTACACATGTGCCTCCCTCTCTGTACTTGGTCTTCATATCACACTGCCTGGTTTTGCTGAACATGTGGAATCTCATTGGTTCAAGCCCAAGGATCAGCCATGGACTCTGAAAGCCTTGAGCCCTGAACTTGTCCTGTGTCCAATGTGAGCGAGAGCCAACCAAAATCAACATGGCAACACCATGCTGGCACCCCAGTCAAAATCTCATGAAATGTTGGATTGGCCAGCTGGAGTGATGCTTGTCAGGCTGTTTGCCTAGAACCTGGGTTCTGAGGAAACAACAACCCAGTCTGAACCTTGGAGCTGTGCAGGGCATCTGGTCAACCTTACATGTAAGTTAAAGAATAGAAGAGCAAGTGGAAGGGAAGCAAAGAGGGCAGAACCCACACAGTCCCTGGTCTGGGCTTGGGACACTCTGTGGATGGCTCTGTGGAGTCCAGTCAGCCCTGGGCACTGAGAGAAATTAGAACACTTCAAGGAAAGTTTTCCTTAAAAACTGCAAAGCGTGGGGCTCTTAGAAGCTCAGGGCCTGTATTAGGGACCTTGCTTGGCCAGATCCGAGAGCAGCACTGGCTGCAGCTGCGCAGCTGCGGCCCACGGGCTCCTGAAGCTTACATGCACATACTATTACTTAACACGGGGCTCCTCTGCCTGATGAGCTTGCCCACCACCTCAGCAACTCACCTGGATAACTCCTATTTTATTCAGATTCAACTCAAGAGCCATTTGGTTTTTGTTTTTTAATTACTCAAGGGTGCATGCATCAGCAGAGGAAAACGAAGAAACAGAAGGAGAAAGCAATCCTCACTGGGGTGTGGTCACACTGCAATCGATTCTCCTCCGTTTTTCTATCCTGTTAGCATTTGGGGTCTGCATGCATGCCTGCCTGGTATGTTTTTCAAGCCACCAGGACTGGGACTTGAACCACGGTTGGCCATGTGGGATCCAGCGCCCTTAACCACTAGGCAATAGGGCTGCCCCCATTACTCTCTTCAAGAACTCCCTGACCACTTGGCCTGGGTGAGGCCCCTAATCCCGGTGCTTTCCTTGATCACTGTGCTCACAGCATGACCTAATAATACTGGTTCTGAGTCTGTTTTCCCAAGTCATTTATGCCTTCTTAAGGTCAGGAGTTGTTTCCACTCTCTGAATTTTCAGTCCCCTGCAGAGTGACTGATACATACTTGGTGCTCAATACAATGTCAGCTAAAAAGGAATGTGAGCAGGATGCGAGGCTTCCTGTAGTAACGAGGATATTTACATAGCTTCACGTTCACTTCATAACACCTGATTTGAAATGTTTCTTCCACAGTAAACATGGCGTCCTTTTCAGATCTCGTTTCCCCTGCTTGAATTGTCCTGGGTTTGAGAGCTTCCTGCTTAGGATGCAGTCCTCTGTTGATTCATCCAGTGCACAGTACAGCCTGAGCTCCCTCCCTCTGTCCTGCCCCCTCCCGCATGGGGGAGCGGCACCCTGGTTTAATTTTTACCCATGTAAGTCTCCCGAGGGGAGGAGGTGAAGACCCAGTGACATACCAGCCTCCCCTCAGTCGTGTGGGCCTGTGTGTCCTCTGGGAGCCTCAGAAGTCCAGCGGTCAACAGGAGCACACAGGTGAGTCTCACAGGGCATGAGTCTTTATGAAGAGTGACCAGTTCATCTTTAGTTTTTTATATCCTTATTATTTGAGACTGAGCTATCTAGATGCTCACAGATTCCAACACTAGTAGAGTGCATATCCGCTCAAGAGGATCACTGATTTAGGCTTTAAATGCGTCAAGGTTTTAATTTATTTTTGTTTTTTAGATTTTTGCCAGAGAGCATGTGGGCTCATTGGAGTGAGACAGAGAGAGAGAAAGTGAGAAAGCACCCTCACCAGACGGGTGGCCACACCACAAAGCTTTCTCCTCCATTCTCCTTTAAGGATTTTGGGCATACACACACATGCACCTGGTGTGAGTTTGAAGCTGCCAGGCCCGGGACTTGAACCTCAATCAGCCATATTGGAGTCCAGTGCCTTAACCACTATGCCACTTTCTGGCCCTGGAGAGTATTTTTGGCCAGAACAAATGAGAAGACCCACGTTGAGCAAATATGGCCCTACACCCATCACACATTCAGGTGTGATTTTCAAGCCACTGGGTCTGGTACTTGGACAGTGGCCAGCCATGTGGGAATCCAGCACTTTAACCGCCATGCCACCTGCTGGCCCCTTGTTTTTGTTTTTGCCAGAGAGTACATGCTCTTGCCAGAGAGAGACAGAGACAGAGACAGGGAGAAAGTGCCCCTCCCCAATGTTATGTGGTTACACCACAATGCCTTTTCCTTCAGGATTTTGGCAATGCACACGTGCCCAGAGTGTTTTACAAGCTGCTAAGTCCAAGACCTGAGCTATGCGGTCAGTCCTGGGGCCCAGGCCATGAGTGGGCCCTGTTTTGCATTTACAGTTGCGACTTCAGCGTTGAGGGCGTTTTGAGTTGAATAAGTAGGTGGTCAGAGTCTCATGCAGCTTCAAGGGAAAAGAATCGCTTTGGAATTTCTCTAAGGTTTGGGGGCTCCATGCCTGGGAAAACTCCTCTATGAATCATTTTCTGAAATACGGTGGTAGAAATGAATTGGTGCTATTTTTATGAGCGCAGATAACTGGGGCCACAGTGCCAGGAGTACCAGTTTCATACACGTAGGTTGAGAATAATAATTTGTAAGTCTCCCTTTTCCCCCACAGATAAAATATAGGCCTTTCAGTGCTGTAAGAGCAATTTTGTCAAGTCACAGGAAATTACACTGGCGTACAACCCAAAACTATCTCTGGAACAATTTTCTGTATTACCCACGAGGATTCTGAACATGTCAAAGTGGGAAATTGGACTCAGAACCCCAGGAAGGCCTCCAAGCGGAGCGAGAACTTCAGAAAGCGGGGCTGGTACAAAGCGAAGGTATGGCTGTGCTTCCAGCCGCCCCTCCCAGCTGCCCTGAACTCTGATCACAGGCACTAGCTCGTTCTGCAAATTTCATCTCGTGGTGCTTCCGAGGTTAATAGAGTTGGGGTTGGCGAAGAGTCCTGGTTCGTTCACAGATGCCTGCCTTCCGCAGAGAGAGAGTGGAGGGGTCTGTCTGTTCCCCGCGCTTGTCTTCACCTTGAATTTCTAACGGGCCACCTGCAGGGACCGCTGATGGCACATGGCCTGGAGAGCCAGAATGATGGGAATTCTGCAAGGATCCCTGACCTCAGGTCCAGCAGTCGGAAACAAGCAGACTGCCTAACTGAGGTCTGAACCTCACTACAAGGACTGCAGAGTGATGGACGGACTGAGTTAGAAGAGATACAAATTGAATCTAACAGCAAAGGGTAAAACATTGTATGGAGACTGTGATACCCGGCAGAAAACCATGGGCATAAACGTGGTTTGCCCAGAACCCCCAGGGCTAACCAGCTGCCCAGTCTGAGGACTTAATGAGAAGAGAGCTGGCTTTTGCCATTTTCATTGGGGGATGGAGATGGTCTAAATTCTCACTGCCCTCGCCCCTCCCCCACCCGACTCTGGAGACTTCCATGCCTACTTCCTCGTGAGATGTGAGTAGCTGGTATGAAACAGTCCAGCGCATACTGAATGTTGACTAGACTCTGGATTAATTGAAAGTCAGTTCCTTGCATGTCACACCCTACCCCTTGGCAGAGCCAGACTGCAGGCCTGCTTGGGTCCATTCCAGCACTTCGGGGAAATTGTTTTCCTATAAAACCCCTCCTGGGCAGCAGAGCAGCCATAGCCCAAAAGATTCAGATCATTACGAAGAAGGGACAGGGACCAAAACGTCTTTACTTTGTCCCTTTATAAGACAGGAAAGGGATCTTGAGTATTTGAGACTCAATTCTGTCCTCCAGACACTTTCTCATCGACTCTTCCGTGGGCAGGCCACAGCTCAGTCTCTTTTGGTAAAAGCATGGAGCAGGGCCAGCTCCGTAGCACAGTGGTTAAAGGAGCTGGAGCTCACATGGCTGACCATGGCTCAAATTCCAGCCACAGAGGCTTGAAAAACACACTGGGTAGGTGTGTGTGAGCTCCCCAAACCCTGACGGGATGGAAATATTGGAAAAAAGGTTTCAGCATGACCATTTCCCACTGGAGGCAATCTCTTGCATCTTGCGTGCACGGTGTGAGCATACATCCTCTCTGGCAATGGAAAAAAGGCAAGGACAAGGGGAGCCAGCACAATGTCAAATTGTGACAGCTGCGGTGCTGCCAAGCAGAGCATCCAGAAAGCCCCATCCTGGGACATGAAGCCCTTAGAGCAGAGGAGTGCTACCAGCACAACCTGCGAGCTCAGGGTTCTAGGCACTGTTTTGGCAGCTGCTGGACACCAGGTGAGCTCTTTGAGAAATGAGATGTCCGCTTATGGGAGAAAGATGATCCCGTTACCAACATCAAAGGATGGAGAATAACGATGACGCCAGGGAACACATTGGGGTTGATTTGCTGAACTGTGACTTGTCCGCCTATGGAACTATTGCCTGCTTGTGCTCACCCAGCTGGTCCTAATTGTTCCTATAGGAAGTATGGAACCTGGGACCAACAGATGGTATAGTGGTTATGTTGCTAGACTCCCACATGGTTGACCGTGGTTTGAGTCCTGGACCCAGAGGTTTGAAACTCATGCTGGGTGTGTGTGCATGCGTGTCTAAGATCCTGAGAATAGAGAAGGGATTGCTATGTGGCCATCCCCCGGTGGGGTGGTGGTGGTGGGATTTCTTGTTTTCTGTCTCTCAATCTCTTTGGTGAGTACCTGTGCCCTATAGCAAACACCTCTCTCAAAACAAAAACAGAAGCTAAAGTACAATACGAACCTTCGGGCGTCCCATAACTCAGAAGAGTACCACGTACTGGGAGAGACCAGGTGGGGCAGTGACTCTGGTCAGACGGCCCGACTAACAGTCTCAGCCCTCGTTCGCATAGAGGACCAGATCGCAGCTCTCATGGTAGAGGAGCATTTGCGGATTCTCTGCATTCTCTTTGCCGGGTACCTAAATAAGCTGTTCTTTGTCCCTGCCACACTTCCGGGTGCTTCCGTGTCCTGGCCTCACTGTGCACTGGGTGGTGAGCCTGCTTAGGTTTGATCACGATGACTGAGCCAGCATGGGCACAGGCCAACCACTGTCCTGTCACCACAACAAGGCAGTAGAGGTCCAGGCAGAGGACAGCTACAGCGGCTGGACGGGACACTCAGCTGGTTCTGTCCACCTGCGGAGAGATCTCTGTTTCCACGCAATCGACCAGGACAAGCCCCCGGTGTAGGGATCCTTATTATCCAGACAGTCATTATCTGCATCTCCGCACTCTTCTAAGGACAGTACCAGGAAGACTATTTTGTTATATTAGGAAAGAGTCATTGAAGAACTAAAGAACTAGCCACTTGTAAAGTCAGACACGTTTCAAATGCCACTCCCACCTAATGCTAGCGCCTGTGCCCAGTAACTCTGGGTACACTTCAGTCACCAGCTCGTGAGAGACCTGCATATCCAAGCTTACCCAATCAGGGCCAGCTAGTGGTGAGATGGTAACACCACACTGTGCGGTCTGACCCACTCAGAAGGTCCCTGGTTTGTTTCTGAAGACCTTCCTGGCCATGCTACATGGTCACACACATGCCTGTGACTCAGGCTGGCTGGGGTGGATAGCGGCATGAAGACCCCGGTGGGGGAGGCCTGTCTCTCTCTGCCATGAAAAAAATGAACAATAAGCTTAAAAAAATAAATCTCAGGACCAGCAGATTGTATAATGGTTATGTCGCTGGACTCCCACATAGTTGACCGCAGTTTGAGTCCCAGATCCAGTGGCTTGAAACTCATGCTGGGTGTATGAGCATGCCCAAAATTCTGAGAAAACTGAAGGAGAAGGGATTGCAGTGTGGCCATTGGGGGAGGGAATGATTTTTGGCTTTCTCTTTGGTGAGGACATATACCCTATAGCAAAAATCTCTTTTAAAAAATCCCACAAATTAGGGGCCAGCAGTTAGCATAATGGCTATGTCACTGGACTCCCACGTAGTCGACCGCGGTTCACATCCCGGACGCGGTGTGGACTTACGCCGGGCGCGTGTGCATGTGTGCCCAAGATCCCGGAGAATGGAGGAGAAGGGATTGCAGCGTGGCCATCCCCCCTGGTGGGTGATTTCTCGCTTTCTGTCTCTCTGTCTGTCTCTGTCTGTTTGGCGAGCGCACACGCCCTATAGCAAAAACCTCTCCAAAAAAAAAAAAAAATCCCACAAATTATAATTACATATGGAAATAGAATTAAATACATGTAAATTGCTGGTGAAGTGATATTGTAAAATGTTCAAAAGATGTTGAATTTTTATGCAGTCCCTAACGTGAGGTTGAAGAATGGTTGATACCCAATGAAGAGCAGTTGCTGAAGGAGGACACAAGAATTCTGCCCAGGATGAGAGGGATTTGAATAACAAAGGATTAAGATAAGCCCTGGGGAAAATTCAGGAAGCTCTGGATGTTTTTGCAGACTGCTTTTCTGTAAGATCATTTTCTGAAAGACAACTGGAAAGAGAAGGGTATGGCTGGTTGTCAAGGGGAAGTAAGGCCAATAAAGCAATTGGCATTGAGTTCCTTTGTTGGTTCTCAGAAGTAGACTGTTGTAGCAATTACAAATATAAGGTCTATTTTCATTCTTCTAGCAGAAGTTCCAGTTGGTCCCTTTCACTATTTTCTACAAAAGTTTAGTCCCTATTTTATTTTTCAGTGATTCTCCCTGGGGCCGGCTTTCTCCGGAGGATGATACTGTGATGGTACGTATTTGACATGATGTATGAGGGACCTTCAGAAAGTGTGGGGAAAATGCATGTTATGAAAAAAACTATTGCATAGATTCATGGATTTCACCTGTTTTTGCAATAAAATAAACTTGTACTTTTTTTAAGTTTTTTTTTGTTTGTTTGTTTGTTTTTTGTTTTTTTTTTTGCCATAGGGCTCTTATGGGAGAGAGACGAAGAAAGAGGGAAAGTGAGAAACTGCCCCCAAGGAGCGATGAACATGCCACAATTCCTTCTCCTGGGATTGTGGGCACACACACGCCTGGCATGATTTTCAAGCCACCAGGTCCAGGACTCTAAGTGTGGTCAACTATGTGGGAGTCCATCACCTTAACCACTGTGTCTCCTTCTGGCCCCATAAACTTATACTTGAATATAATTTTTCCACAAGACTTTTGAAATTCCCTATATAATACATGCCAGTCTAATGAATATTCAGAAACTGTAAACACAAGCATTGAAATGTAACTTTTTTCCAACCTTTCTTAGTCAACTTCACATTCTAACTAGCACACCCAAGTCAAGAGTGACTTCAGATAACAAATGCACGTCACACGTCTCTAGGTTTTATTCCTTATTTCCTTTCTTTTTTTATAAAGAATCATTTTTATTTTTAAATTTTATTTATTATTATATAGTTTTTAAATCTGACCAGAGAAATACAGAGAGGGAGGGAAAGTGAGAAAGCAAGCCACCAGGTCTAGGACTCGAACCATGGTCGACCATGTGGGAGTCTAGTGCCTCAACCACCATGCCACCTGCCAGACTCTGTTCCTTATTTTGTAAGTCTATACATGAGCAAGGGTGCCAGCTGAGGTTACAGGTGAAATTGCAGTGCTGCACAATGCCGGTTTATTTCGGGCTTTGCCACTGCTTAACTGCATGACCTTTTGCAAGCTGCTCCCCTTCTCTGAGCCTCAATTTCCTCATTCACAACTGCAGATGTTAAAATAGATCAGTGGGGGACCAGCAGATGGTGTAAAGGTTTCATCACTGGACTCCTACACGGCTGACCATGGTTCAAGTTCTGAATCCAGCGGCTTCAAACTCACACCAGGCGCATGTTCGTGCATACCCAAAATCCTGAGAGGAGAATGGAGGAGAAGGGATTGCAGGATAGCCAACACTTCTGGGAGTGATTTCTCGCTTTCTGTCTCTCTCTCCAGCAAGCACATGCACCCTATAGCAAAAATATTTCTCTCTAAATAATAATAATAATAATAATAATAATAATAATAATAATAATAAATAAAATTGATTAGTGGTCTCGGCCCTGGTTGGACATTAAAGTCACCTGGGGGGTGAGGGAGCATCTTTAATCTGTTTTCTGGTAATAGTGTCCTTCCCTCACCTGCTTGCTGGGTAGACTGAATTGGCCCTGACAGGTGAGGAGTTCCAACTCCCTAGGTGATTCCAATGCAGCAGGAGCGGGACTCATCCCACCAGGCGGTCCCTTCCACTTCCACGATCATTTTATCAGTTATAGTCTAGTGTTGGTCCTACGGATACAATTGGAGGGAGTGCTTATGTAACCCCCCCCATTCTGATGAAGATCTCAGCCTTTGTCATAAATAGATTTCTGAAAGACAGTGAGGTTTTGGGAAGGAAAACACAACACCCTGCTGTTGCCACATTTCCTGTGAACACAGCATTCTCACCTCACACAGGCCTGTGTTCTGGCCAAACTGATGCTGCCAACCCCTATAGAAATGTCCCGCGGTCGCTGTGAATAAAGCGAGGTGACAGACAGGACAGGGAGCAGACAGGGCAACACTTGGGGTGGGGACAGTCCCTGGATTTTTCTTGGTTCCCGCTGGTTCTGGGGCTCCCACACCCTCTACTCCTCCAGATTGTCTAGAACTGCCCCGGGGAAGTTCTGAGCAGAGATAATTGTCTACACTGCTAGGGCCCAGGCCAACCTGCTTGGCCGTAAGGTCAGCTTGGCCTTGCATCTGAGTTTTCGCGTCTCCAGGGTACAGCATGTAGGCAGTTAACCTGAAGTCTAGGCAGCTGAAACCCTGTTGCTGGAGGTCTCTGGCTTTTTTCCTCTCTTGGAAAATTAAGACTTCTCCATTTATTTCCAGAGGAATAACAACAACGAAAGAAAGATAAAGATTTCATGGCAGCTTCTTTTTATGATTAATTATCATACCAGACCTGGTAACAAAGATATCCTCCTTCTGCAAATTTTAGCCAGTCTCCTCTGAGTCCTCTTTCCAAGAAGACCTTGTCCTTGGGCCTTGTCCTCAGCCCGCCTAGCCTAGTTTTACAAGAATCCTACATGCTGGTTTAGCAAGAGTCCCTGCCTGGATGTGTCCTCTAAGTCACTTTCCACCTGCAGACCTCTCACTCTTCCTTGGTTAAAAATCTCCACTTGCCCCGTATCTCTTTGGAGATATTTGACCTCTATTTCCCTTTTTTTCTTTAAAGAATTATATATTTAATTCCATTTGTTGTTGTTGTTATTATTATTATTATTTAATTTGACCAGAGAGAGACAGAGATTGAAAGAGAAAGGGAAAGTGAGAAAGCGCACTGCCAGGTCCAGGACTCGAGTCGTGGTCAGCCATGTGGGAGTCCAGAGCCTTTAATGACGCCTTTAACCGCTGCCAGCCCTTGACACCTGCTTCAATCATCCTGACTAAGGCCTTCCTTGCTGTTTTAATGAGTGTGAATAACTTTCTCTCTAACACCAGAAAACGACAGCATGGATGGGCAATGTCCAAGCAAGATCTTTGGAGTATCGGGATGTCTGTAAGAGACAGGACCACTAAATGTACTGGGGTATCCTGAGTGAGATGCCAGAATTAAAACTCGATAGCATGTGGAAACTGAGGAACTAGGAATCCAGTATGGACTTAGTGAACAATATATTGATATTGGCTTTTATTGGTGATAAATATACCTGGCCTTGCAACCCAGTGAGACCCTGTAAGAGTCGGGCTTGTTGACACACACCCATAATCCCGGCTGGCGGGCTGAGGCAGGAGGATGGCACTTGGTGAGACCCTGTAGTTAATGTAACAAAAGAAAATGAGCCCGCCCCAGAGCACAGCTGCTAAGTACAGTTCACAGGGAGCTGGATCCCACAGGGCTGAATCCTGGTCCTGGTGGCTTGGAAAACACGCCCCATTCAGGGGTGCTCTCACTCTCTCTCTCACTCTCTCTGATGAGCACATGTATCCTTAGGTAATAATAATAATAATAAAGGACCTGTGCAGTTTTGACTGTGTGGAGATCAGCATCTCATCTCCTGTGTTCTTCAAGGGTTAAATATAATTGGGCTATGAAAAGTCAATGAGCTGTGATGGGGTCTTCAAAAAATTCACTAAAATGCATATTATAAAAAGAACTATTTCAATATTTTATGACAAAATGTGTACTTTGCTCCCATTTTCCATAACTTTTGGAAGCTCCCTCATTCAAGATAACACAGACAGCTCAGCAAAATAAATCAATAAAAAAGACAGGGATGAACTAGAACTCCAGTAAAGAGAGGAGAGTCATAATAAAGGGCTGGAGAGAAATTCTGGAGCTGACAGATACAGAGCGAGGTGGAAAATGCGCATCAAATGAAATCACGGTTGGGGTGAATAGGCAGTGTTTTTCCTTTTGTAATGGAACAGTGCATCAGGTTGAGGTTGACTAATTATAACATTACCCTTTAAAAATGTTTAATAACTGATGAGGGAAAGGTTTATCATTTAAATGTGTAACTTTCTGAGCCAGCCCCTGGCCTGATGCTTACGGTGACTAGATCCTACGTGGCCAATCACACAGTTTGAATCCTGGACCCGCAGCTTGAGAAAAGGTTTTGTGATTTTCTTTCGGCATTTATTATTTTTCTTTCCTTCCTTCCTTTCTCTTTTTCTTTCTTTCCTTCCTTTCTTCTTTCTTTCTTCCTTCCTTCCTTTTTTTTTTTTTTTTTGAGAGACATGTGCTTGCCAGAGAGACAGAGAGAAAGAAAGTGAGAAATCCCCCCCTGGTGGGGGGGTGGCCATGCTGCAGTCTTTTCTGCTCCATTCTCCTTCATTTTCCTCTCGGGATTTTGGGCACACATGCACACATACACCCAGCATGAGTTTCAAGCCACCGGGTCCAGGACTTGAACCATAGTTGACTACATGGGAATCCAGTGACATAACCACTACACCATCTATTGGTCCCTCTCTTTTTCTTTAATCATTTATCCTTCATCTGTGACAATTTCTTTGTCTTTTTAGTTTGGATTAGGGTGCTGCGTTATAGGGTACCTTGCTTGGGGCTCCCTACTAATGAGGCTGTGAGGGATTTTCTGTTGTTTTTTTGCAATCCCATAGATCAGAGATGAGAAAAGGGCTGTGGACAGAGAAGCAGGAAAAGCCAGTATGAGGATGTGCTGCAGGCATTGGTGACGCAAGGACAAAACAAATTAAAAACAAGTTTGGGGCCAGCATTTGGTGTAGTGGTTAAGGCACTGGACTCCCACATGACTAACCTCGATTCCAGTCCTGGACCCAGCAGCCTGAAAATCACACCAGGCATGTGTGCGTGTGTGCCCAAAATCCTGAGAGGAGACTGGAGAAGGGACTGTGGTGTGGCCATCCCCCAGGGGATGATTTCTCACTTTCCCTCTGTCTCTGTCTCTCTCTTTCTGATGAGTGCACATGACCTCTGGCAAAAACAAAAACAAAAACAAGAACAAGAACAAAACAACCTAAAACAAAACCAAAAACCGAGAGGCTTAGTTCTCCCTGTTGAAAATAGAGAAGGCGTTGCTGTCCTCTCACTTCCTCGGACCGCCTGCCTGAGACAACTTGTAACTGTCTGAGTCCATCTCGTCTCAAGAGGGATCCCCGAGAACAGATGGGCCCATGGTCAGCTGGCCCTTGTCTTCGGCTTCACGCCCCATGAATGTCTTCCTTGGGAACATGGGCGCTGTCTCTCTCAAATACGAGCTCCACGACAGGCATCTCCAAAAGGGATAGCTTCCCTATCTCTCAATCCCCGTGGCAGGTAGATGCCTAGGTTTGTTGGCTGCTTGCTCCAATTTGCTTAACTGTTTCCTGTCATAAAGATAGGAGAAGTTTGCTTTTCCACTGGATAATGCCAATAAGCCAACACAGATGGTCACCCATTACCAGGTAAAGTGCAGGTGCCCTGCTGGTGCTGTCAAACCCTCTGGACTGAGGGCTGGTTCTTGTTTATCTGCAAAATATGAACCTGGGGGTTGTACCTGCCTGGCCATGGCCGGGTCAGCTTCTCTTCCTTCTCGGCAGTCTCTTGGTGGATTGCCCCTGGCGTGCATTATATCCTGGCTATCTTTTTTTTTTTTTGAGAGGTTTTTGCTATAGGGCTTGTGCGCTCCCCAGAAAGACAGAGAGAGACAGAGAGACAGAAAGTGAGAAATCACCCCCCAGGGGGGATGGCCACACCACAATCCCTTCTCCTCCATTCTCCTCTCGGGATCTTGGGCACACACACACATGCGCGCCAGGCATGTGTTTAAGCCACCGGGTCCGGGATTCGAACCACAGTTGAGTACATGGGAGTCCAGCGACATAGCCATTACACCAACTGCTAGCCCCTAATTCTTACTTGATAGTCAAAATGTTTTCTTCCTCTGTTATCAATATGGAGAGGATTTCTGGGATGGGAGATTTGGTTTTGAATTCTATTTCCCCACCAGCTACCGCTGGACCTGCTCTGAGTCTCCGGGTATCATGGTGCTTGAGGCTCGTGGGAGCCTGGAGGAAATGCATCTTAGCCCTCCGAGCATTGATTCCATAGCTCCCAAGTCCATTGGCCTAGTGGGCGTCAGGCCCCGCACTGTGGGCTGTGCATGGTGGACAGGAAGTGAGAGGCGAAGGGGGTGCGAAACCTCTCAGGTCACACCGGTATGAAGCCGTGAAAACCAGAGCATGATGGCCGCGCAGCAGTGGGGAGAGGGAGACGATCTGACGTAGAGAATGAGCGATGCCTAGGGCATGGCGCCTTGCTTTTCCAGATGGTGTGCACACTCACCAGAGAGAAAGGAGGGAGGGAGAAGGCACCCTCCAATGAGGCGTGGTCACATCGCACTTTCTCCTCCAAGTCTCCATCCTGTTGACATCTGGGGCACATGCATACACACACATGCACTCAGCGTGTTTTCTGAGCTGCTGGAGCCATGACTCAGACCATGCGGTTGTCCATGTGGAATCTGGTCTCCCCAGCCACCAGGCCACAAGGCCCGCCCTTGCTTTGATTCTCTGATGTCACAGTTTTAGCAGCTGGTGTTTCCTTATTTGGTAATGCTGCCTCTTCGGTATTTACTTAGAAATAACACCAGGATGGTGATAGAGAAGTAGTACGACAAAAGCGGATATGCTACAGCTTCACATAGGACCCGAGAGCTGTGCCCCTTAGGGAACACAGAATTTGGTGTTAGAGAACCAGTGAGTTGTAGCCAGCAGGTGGCATGGTGGTTAAGGCCCTGGATTCCCACATGGGAGACCACAGTTTGAGTCCCAGTCCTGGCAGCTTGCTTTCTCCCTCTCCTTTTCTGTCTGTCTCTATCTCTGGTCAAATTGAAAAATTAAATAAGTAATTCTTTACAAACAAAAAAACAAACCCAATCAGTGATGGCATCTCTCTGAAACATGGGTTCCTTTCTTAATATCCCATCACCTCTCACCAACTGCTTCCAGATTCACTGCCGTAGTTCTTCCTCCGACCCCAGCTTTTGGTGGCAGAGAACCCTAAGTAATGTTAACAATTACTGTCTCCATCTAACGTTGTTAATGTTGCAATAGTCTTATTTAAATGACTTGCCTAATATCACCAGAAAATTGAGCTAGTGAAATATTTAGGATATCTTGCCAAGTTGAAGATTAAATTGAACAAAATAATTTATCATAAAATTAGTGTTTTGCTGCCTGGATAAGGCACTGGGACATGTCTTATTTAAATAAACTTCACTACAATAAAGTGAAGACCAGCCATAGGGTAGCCTAATGGAATGCATATAAATATGAAACTTCTTCAGACGTTCATGGAAAATATACAGTAAGAAAGAATTGCACATGGATGTCAAGATTTTGCGTCAACTTAAATTCATACGCTAATGTCACTTTTCCATGAATTTTTAAAGTCCCTTCATATATTCCTTTCACTAAAATAAGTGATTGGACATCTGCCAGGAAGAGAAAAGTAATATCACAGCAAGATGAACATAGTATAGAGAATATGAATAAAAACACTCACAACAAGGAAAACTCACCCAACAAGACACGTACGGTAGCAGATGCAGCAGACTTACGGAAAGGAGCCTGGAGAGGACGGACGCCACGTACATTTGTAAGAGAGAACAGACTTACAGGAAATTTTCTTTTTTAGATATTTTTGCTATAGTGTGTATGCGCTCACAAGAGAGACAGAGACAGAAAGCAAGAAATCACCCTCCACGGGGATGGCCACACTGTAATCCCTTGCCTTCCATTCTCCTCTTGGGATTTTGGGCACACATGCATACGTGCTGGCCTCAGTGTCAAGCCACTAGGTCCAGGACTTGAACCGTGGTTGACCATACAGGAGTCCAACAATGTAACCACCATGACACCTGCTGGCCCTGGAAATACTTTTTGAAAGGACTACTCTGTACCTTTAAAAGACTCCTCTATACCGTAGTTGGCCATGTGGGAGTCCAGCACCCTTAACCACCACACTACCTGCCGGCCCCAAAACAGATTTCTGAAAGAGGATAATAACTAACTAGTCACAGCAAGCTTCTCATGCAGTCATAGAGAGCAGGAACGAGGTAATGAAGCTCCAAGATGTTCACTTAGAAGTGGAGCTCGTCAGGAAGTCTACTTAGACTGTGACATGCAGTTACCTCGCCGTTCAACGGCAAGCGTGCAAGGACGTCTTCCAGACCACACGAGGAATGAAAGACAGTGGGACATTCAGAGGAGAAACACGAGCTCTGAGAAAAGCGGGCAACGGGACGCAAAGGTGAGCTAAGGGACAAGTTTTTGATAAGTTCAGTTAACTTGGCAAATAGTGATAACTTTTTTGTATAACATGTTATTTAAAAATGAGGACATGAGTGCATAGTTTTCTTAGGCAATGCAGTATGCTATGACAGGGCACCCCTGTGGCCTAGTGGTTAAGGGAGCTGATCCCACATGGCTGGCTATGATTCGAGCCCCGCCCTGGCGGCTTGTAAACCGTGCGGGCACAGGTGTGGGCGTGCCCCAAGCCCAGCCGGATGGAGAAATGAGAGAGGGCGTGGCATGGTCACATACCACACTGGGCAGGGTTTCGCCAGCTCCCTCTCTCCATCTCTGTCTATCTCTGGTAAGTACACGTACCCTCTGGCAATTAAAAGACAGTACACTAAGGCCTTTGCCATGCACTTAAGGGAGAGAAATCCTAAATAACTTCAGACTGATTGGGACAATTCATACAAAGGCGTGTGGGAAATGAAGAACGATCACCAAGACAGTAAGAATTCAACCCATGCCATCAGTGTCAGCAGAGACAAAGACAAGGGAGTGCACGATCCGACATGAGGAAGGAACTGCTGTGGGTGAGGAAGTGCGCGGAGTAACGCACAGGGCCTGGCAGGCAGGTAGTGGGCACACAGGAAGGAAGTAGAGAGTCACAGGAAGGAAGTAGGGAGTCACAGGAAGGAAGTAGAGAGTCACAGGATGGAAGTAGTGAATCACAGGATGGAAGTAGGGAGTCACAGGATGGAAGTAGGGAGTCACAGGATGGAAGTAGGGAGTCACAGGATGGAAGTAGGGAGTCACAGGATGGAAGTAGGGAGTCACAGGATGGAAGTAGGGAGTCACAGGATGGAAGTAGGGAGTCACAGGATGGAAGTAGGGAGTCACAGGATGGAAGTAGGGAGTCACAGGATGGAAGTAGGGAGTCACAGGATGGAAGTAGGGAGTCACAGGATGGAAGTAGGGAGTCACAGGATGGAAGTAGGGAGTCACAGGATGGAAGTAGGGAGTCACAGGATGGAAGTAGGGAGTCACAGGATGGAAGTAGGGAGTCACAGGATGGAAGTAGGGAGTCACAGGATGGAAGTAGGGAGTCACAGGATGGAAGTAGGGAGTCACAGGATGGAAGTAGGGAGTCACAGGATGGAAGTAGGGAGTCACAGGATGGAAGTAGGGAGTCACAGGATGGAAGTAGGGAGTCACAGGATGGAAGTAGGGAGTCACAGGATGGAAGTAGGGAGTCACAGGATGGAAGTAGGGAGTCACAGGATGGAAGTAGGGAGTCACAGGATGGAAGTAGGGAGTCACAGGAAGGAAGTAGGGAGTCACAGGAAGGAAGTAGGGAGTCACAGGATGGAAGTAGCGAATCACAGGATGGAAGTAGGGAGTCATAGGAAGGAAGTAGGGAGTCACAGGAAGGAAGTAGGGAGTCACAGGAAGCAAGTAGGGAGTCACAGGAAGGAAGTAGAAGGAACCAATCTCTTTTCCCCTCCCAGACGTACAGTTTCCTCTCGTGCCCCTACTGACAAAGCCGGACAGTCATTGGCAGGGCACATGTACCAGCATCCAGGACTCAAACCATGATTGGCCAGGTGGGGATTCAGCACCTTAACCACCATGCCACCTGCAGCCCATCATCTCACCCATGGGCTTTATTTATTTATTTATTTAAGAGAGAGATTTTTGCTACAGGGTGTACACGCTCACCAGAGAGACAGACAGAGAGACAGAGATCGAGAAATCACCCCCAGGGGGATGGCCACGCCGTAATTGCTTCTCCTCCATTCTCCTCTCGGGATTTTGGGCATGCACACACATGTGCCTGGCATGAGTTTTAAGCCGCCAGGTATGGGACTTAAACTGCTGCCAATATGGGAATCTGGCGACATAACTATTATGCCAGCTGCTGGTCCCCTTGTGTGGTTTTTATGTTAAAGAAAATCGTAGAAGCAGAAGTTGCTAAGACCTTACTCCTGAAAATAACCACCGTAACGACGCCCTCCATCTAAGAACCCCCTTGTTCTCCCAGTGTGGTGCTTCCTCTGTGTGCTGTTCACGCGGCAAGCCGGCCTGTAGCTGGGGAAAGCTTCCTAACCAATATACCCTGTCCAAGCCCTAAGTAGGCAGGGGCTATGTCGACCTGACAGGATGCTATGGTGATATGAAAATAGCAAACGTGCCCACGTCGATACTCGGGCATGTTGACATAACATTAAAGAAAATGAGGGGTCAGCAGGTGATGTGGAAGCCAAGGTGCTGGGCTCCCACATGGCCAACCGTGGTTCGAGTCTAGGACCTGATGGCTTGAAAATCACACCAGGTATATGTGTGTGCCCAGAAATCCCAAGAGAATGGAGGAGAAGGGACTGGAGGTGTGGCCATCCCCCTGGGGGAATTTCTCACTTTCCCTCTCTCTCTCTTCAGTGAGTGCAGACACACCAGGGCAAAACCTTTAAAAAAATCAGAACACACTATTTTAGGTGTACCTTATATATCACAATGTGAGCTTCACAGACGTACATGAAAGCATTGGAAATAAAAGTCGAATATTGTCAATTAAACTGGACTAACAGCTATTGCAGTTCAATGTTCCACTAAGATTTTTTTACTATAAAGTTGTGCAAGTTCGTAATTGTTTTTAAGAGAGAAAAAGATACGAGCAAATGTGCTCATAAACATTTCCCAAACTGCTTCTCTCACTGATCTCAATGTTCCTCTTAATTTGTTGTTTGTTTCTATCTACTTTGAACAAATGAAGTAATGTTAGTTTTGTCTGACCTGAGCCCACAGCTTTTTAAACACCTCATGCTTTTCCAGCTGCTTATTCTAATATTAACAGTCTGAGTGGAGTTTGCTCTTTGAATTAATTCTCAAAATAAACTAGGAGTGAGATATACAATTTAAAAATTCACTGTGAAGATTCTGACTATCAGCAGAGTACTGCTCGTTCCTGGACTCCGCACTGCGCCTGATGACACACACGCAGGGGGAGTGTTTGGGTGCTGGCGACGAGGCCGAGTGGGGAGGAAGAGGAAAACGCAACGCCGCTCAGGAGAATGCTGTCCTTCGATGGGAAACAGTGCCCTGGGTGGCAGAGGCACGGAGAGGACAGCCACGAAAGCTAGTTCTCGCTCAGTCTGAAACGTGCCTCTCGGATTTGATCGAGGACTCCAAGAAAGGATAAAAAAATTGTTGATTTTGAATGGGCTCAACTTTTTAAAAACTGAGCCCAAAGCCATCTAGTACAATAGATATTCTCACAGCCATCCTCTTTTTTTCACTATGTATCTATCGTTTTTCTCTTTATTATTTCCATTCGTCTTAAAGGAAGATTATTCTAAAACTTTGGTTGAATAAAGCAACTATTTATAAGGTATCCTAATTCTCTGAAAAACTCCTTTTCCCTTTTAAATTCACTTGCATGTATATTACAGTGACCGCAGTATCCTAGCTAGTATACTTGCTTAATTATTTTTCCTTTCTTTTTTTTTTTTTAAGAAAGATTTTTGCTATAGGTCATGTGTGCACACCAGAGAGACAGAAAGCAAGAAATCACTCTCCAGGGGTGATGGGCATGCTGCAATCTCTTCTCCTCCAATCTCTTCTTGGGATTTTGGGCACATATGCACATGTGCCCAGCGAGTTTTAAGCTGCCAGGTCTGGGACCCAAACTGTGGTTGACTATGTGGGAGTCCAGCGAGGTAACCATTCCACCTTCAGCTGGTCCCCTTTCTTAATTCTTATAAAGTCCAAACTCGGAAGAATTGCATTCTCAACTATAGAATCTGGACTTTGCCCACTTTTGAATCTGATTTTTTATTGCTTCTTAAAACCTCACTCTGACTAGCCTGTTCCACTCTATTTTTAAAAAAGAATTATTTAATTTTATTTACTGTTATTTTTAAGAATTTGCTATAGAGCACATGCACTCTTCAGGGAGAGAGAATGGGGGGAGAGAGAGAAAGCCACCAGGTCAGACACTTGAACCACTGTCAACCATGTGGGAATGCAGTGTCTTGACCACCCCGGCACCTGCTGGTCCTGCACTCTGCATTTTTAAACTCACCCTGCTAGTCTCCCACCAACCATACCTGTGTTCATTTAAATATCCTCTTCGCTTACTTTCTCACTTTAAACCTCAGTCATCTTGTAAAACCCACTCATTTCAAAACTCTGCTTTGCCATGGCACGGCTCCTGCCTGCCCGCAGCCCTTCCTGTCGGTGTGGTGTTTGGCATTACCATGCACCCTCGTGTGTCCTGATACTTTGTCTTACCTGCAGGAGTGAGACTGAGGTCCTAGGCGTGGACGCCACATCTTTTGCCTCTTTCTGTTCTGAAGGGGAAGCACAAACATGTTTCGACTCACTGCTGAGGCCAGGCTCTTTCCAAAACTCACACGCAAATAGATCTCTCACCCAAAGAAATGAAATAAACCGCCCTATATTCATCACTCACCCCCACTTCTCTGGGGCGCATGGAGGTGGTGGGGTCACAACCAGACCTGCCCTTGCAGACCGCCCAGCAGAATGAGCACCAGGATCTCAGGGAGCCCAGCTCAGGCCTCGAGGGCATGAAACAACACTCAGGTGAGTGGAGTGAGCACCCAGGGGACTAGGCACCTGTGGGTGCTTTCCAAAGGCTGGCTACAGAGCATGCTCTCTCTGGTCCACTGCGGAAGAGACGCAACACCCAGACCCGCGGAGATACCAGCTTTTTTACTGTGAAAAACCCAGAGGAGGGTATGGACGTGGGAATATGTTCGCTCCTCTGAAATAAACCAGTCAGACCAGTGGCTGGCGGCCTGTGGGAGTGGCAGGGAGGGCAGGCCAGGATCCTAGGCAGCTCAGCACAGCCCGGTAAAGGCTAACAGGTTCTCGACCCCTTATTCTGGAAACCGCGATGGGATCGTCACCTCTGCGTTCGCCGCCACCACCACCACCACCACCACCACCACCACCACCCGGCCTCTGTGAGAGGGCTCTTGGGCGGCTGTGGTGCAGGTGGCTGGGGCGGGTGGCTGGGGGAGCTGAGGAGGTTCTGGAGGGCAGCGTCCTGGAAGTGCATCCTGACCGGCGAGGTGTGAAAGGCCAGGGCCAGCCCTTACTCATCGGCAAGCTCACACAGCCAGGGAACGCCATCTTCTTCTGTAAAATGGGGATTTCACGTCACGAGCTTTTCATCAAAAATGCGCCTGGTATGTTATAGACCTTCAAATGTGTTTCTAAAATGCTCATTCTCAAGGTGCCTTTTGGATCTCTTTAATTTGTATTTTTAAATTAAATCGTTTTTCCACAGTAAGGAAAGGATAGAAGCGTTAGTGTACCGCAGCAGGCTAGTGTCAGAGTGTCTGTGTAGTCTGGTTGCGGAGGAAGTGAAAACACACCTAGCTTGAGGAATTTTCCTGAGCACCTGGCGGAATATCAGAATTTGGGACTGACCGGGATGCAGACAGGAGACAGCAAATGTGTTTCAGATCCCAGAAGCATAGGCCTGTGGGTGTCCGGACTTCACCTGCCACCCGCTCTCAGAGCTCCCAGGAGCCTCACCCCACGTGGCATCAGAGGGGTGCACAGTCCTCACGATGCGCTGCCCTGCACCTGGAATGTCACGCAGTCCTCAGCGACACGGAACCCCAATGGCACGGTCACTCTCTGGGCCCACCTTCTTGTGTTAATTACCGTGACGGGCCGTTTTTCCCTAAAAGATTACTTCCCTTTCATTCTTATTTCAACAGAAAACATAAAACTGCCCATTAAGAATAAGGAGCATTTTCTAAATGGAACTTAATACTTGTTTCTGCTATTCAACTAAGTACTTCTGATACCATTTCAATAAGCAATCTCTAACTAAAAATACCACTTTAAATCCAGGTAAATAAAGTGGAATGACAAGCAGTAAATACAAGGAAGATGATTTCAAAACCAGAGTGAAAAAATGACATTCTGCATAAATCATCATCATAATTGGCTCGCAGCCAGTTTACGGCTAGAATTTCCATTTGCTTTAGTTCTATAATGCAGTTTTCCACTCTGTTGTTGGTGAGATTATTCCAGGGCTTCTAAAACTGGTGATTTGGTGGTCGAAAAATTAACAGCATAAGATCTTTGTTTTATTCAACAACTCCATCGACCATCATGTGACCTCATATAACCTTGAAGAAATTACACTCTAAAGTAATAGGTGAACACATTGGGACTTTCTAGAGAGAGACACCTCTTCCATTTTTTGAGGCTCCTAATGTACTAAAAATAAATAAAATGATGAAGGTGATTTATTGAGCAGGGTTATAAAGTGACAGCGTACGTCAAACGTTTGCGCTTCAGCACTGAGATGTCATGACGACAGTCTTTCAACCCTGACGGTGCATCTCTGTAGCTATTTATATCATCTGGTCAGAGATAACATCCAGCAGCCGAATCTGAGGCCCTTGGTCACCAGGCCCGAGGTGCAGAGATAATACAAGAAGTTGGCCCTGGTCAAGGCCACTGCTTTTGGAAAAGAGAAATGCAGTATTTCTGCTGACCGGCGTGCTTTGGGGCTGTGTTTACGTGGGCCAGGATAAACGAGGAGATGAGATGGCTATCTGATGGGCTCAGTGACATCACCCTCCCCACCTCTGCCTTGACAGGGAGAGCAAGAGGCTTGCGCGGCATCAGAGGACATGGGTGTGCCACGGTGAGGGTGCACCGCCCACTACTGCAGGGTCGCCTTGACCCCAGCACACCTCGTGCCTCTGCCTTGCTGCCATGGGGCCCCCAAAGTCACACGGTGGTCCCTAACACATGGCTGGGACCTTCTCACACACACACCCCTTCCCACTAGAGCTAGGGTTGGCAGGAAGCTGGTTCGGCCAGCAGCTGGAGGTCCCCAGGACCCCCAGCCCACGTAGGAGATAGTGACGTGGCAGAGGGCAGTGCTGGCTGTGGCAGCTGCCTTTGAGGACCGCCTGCAGGACGCGGTGCTTTCGTGCCTTAATATCTTCTAAATGCCGGTTTCCTGACCGGGGGAAAGGCATAGCCACAGCCAGAGCTGCCTCCAGAGCTGAGGCGGGGAAACCTGAGTGGCCCAGCTCATGGTCTTGCGCTCTCTCAGGAGCACTGATCTGTAGGAGAGGCCTACAGCTGGTCTGAGCATGCACTGATGACCCTGCCTAAATCGGCTATCTGTGCGACCGTGTGAAATGGTGAGCTCCAAGCGCACCGTTCTAAGTCTGTTCACTGTGTTTGAGGACCTTTCCCTTATCTCTCGTGGACTTGTCAGTCTGACGAACATTTACTTCATTTATTATAATTTTAGAGCATATAAATACACTCTAGAGAAAAATAGACTCAGATATGACGTTTCCTTTCTTATCCCTTCCACTCAGTTTTCATCCACTCCTCTAGGCAATTAACTGCATCAGTTTCTGCTTCCCTGTCCTGTGTTGCTTTTTAATTAAAAGAAGCTGATGTGGGCCAGCAGGTGGCATGGTGGTTAAGGTGCTGGACTCCCACATGGCGGCCTGAGGTTTGAGTCCTGGACCTGGTGGCTTGCTTTTTCACTTTCCTTGTCTCTCTCCCTCTCTTTCTCTCTATTTTTCTTTGGCAAGCACACATCACACATGCCCTATAGCAAATTAAAATAATAATAAATAAAATAATTCTTTTTAAAAAGCTGATGGACATAACACACAGATATTAAAAGTATATATATATACATATATAGCTTTTATCTATGGAAGATATATAAATATGATATTAGATATAAACGTAGATCTGTAAATATCTATTGGGTTGTCGGGAAAGTTGTGACATATTTTTCTATGCAAAAATGTGTCATGATTTTCCAATGACTCAATATATTGATACAGTCACCTCTCTGCCACACCTCTAGACTTCTGAAAAATAATAATAGTGTAATAATACTGTGTTCTGATTTCTAAAGAACTACTTGGAGACAAAAATATGTTTTAAATTTTTTTTAGTTTTTAAAAATTTTTTAATAATTATTTTATTTAACTTTTATTATTATTATCTTTATTATGTTCCAGTTTGATCAGAGAGCGACAGAGGGTGAGAGTGAGAGAGAGAGGAAGTGAGAAAGCAAGCCACCAGGTCTGAGACTTGAACCGTGGTCGGCCATGTGGGATTCCAGCGCCTTTAACCACCATGCCACTTGCTGGCCCCATAGTTTTAAAATCTTTTTTAAAAATAATTATTCTTTATTTTATTTATTCATTCATTTTATTTTTTAGTTTAACCAGAGAGAGAGACAGAGGGTGAGAGTGAGAGAGAGAGGAAGTGAGAAAGCAAGCCACCAGATTCAGGACTTGAACCCTGGTCGGCCATATGGGAGTGTCCAGCACCTTAACCACCACGCCACCTGCTGGTCCCAGTTTTTAAAATCTTAATTACCACAGGGTACATGTGCTCACTAGAGGGAAAGAAAGAAATATTAGAGAGAACCCTCCAACGGAGTGTGGTCACATCTCAATCTCTCCTATTCTGCACCTTGTCAGGATCTTGGGCACATGCATTTGTACTCCTCGTGTTTTTCAAGCCACCATGGTCAGGACTTGAACTCTGGTCGGCCAGGTGGGACCTGGTTTCCTCTGTGTAGCGTTTGACTGCTGTACCAGGGGATTGGACCAGGGGGAAAATATCACGATTTTCGTAATGGTTATATTCTTACTATTCTTTTCTGTGTACTGGAAATACAGAAAAGAAGGGCAAGAGGAAATGAAGGTGATCTAGCTAAATACTGAAAAGGGGAAAATCTGGACAGATTATCAGACATCTCTAAAAATGAGAATAAATTGCTCATAATAATGCAAAATCACACATTGAAAGATACTTTAGGTTCTTTGAGAAGTAAAGAAAGAAGGTGATTGAAGTGCACTTATAAAAAGATCGAATTTATATTGAACATTTCTTAGGAAGTTGGTTCTCACACAATATTTCCTTTAATCCACAAAACAACCCAACCAGGTCCTATACGTCGACTCGGGATAACAGTACATTATCTCAAATTTACAGCGTAGAACAGAGCTGGGAGAGGTGCCGGGGAAGGAAGGCAGGAAGCCTTGGGGAGCCCCTCCGCCGACTGCACAGGGAGCTGCAGCACACAGGTCTCTGTGCACCTCCCAAGGAGGGGGAACAGAGGAGATGGGGGAGACAACATTGCTCTTGATACTTTGTATTCACAGTAGCTAACTGAAGGACTCAAGGAATTTGAGAGCTGTCACAACTGATCTGACAGTATTTGAGGCACTTCAAGGTAAATGAAGTCACACGATGACAAGCAATCGTCTATTGATTAGGACATAAGCTGCAGTGTATGGAAGCCGATTCTGTTCTTTGGAAGAATAAAGTCCATCGATCACATCTGCCTTTTGGGAGAATCTTATTTTGCTTTGCTTTGTTTTGATTCATGTTTCATTTCATTGTGAATGAGTGAGTGAATGAATGAATGTACAGGACATGTCAAGTGCTCTGCTGTGACGCTTCTCATCCGATCTCCACAGCAATTGTTTAAGGTTTGTTTTATCATCCCATTTCACAGATGAAGCCGTCAAGGCTCAGAATCACAAGGCTGGGAGATGGCACAGTGGAAATGAGGCTGGATCCATATGGAAAAGGTCCTGGGCTCCTTTCCTGAGACTTCCCTCAGCAAGCTGGATGGACACGCTTGAGCCCGTGTTCTGTGCCAGAGGAGACGGGGTGGGGGGTGGATTGTGGTGTGGAGCCCTGTTGGGGGTTCCTGTCTCACTCTGCATCAGGAGAAACTGATTAATAAATTTAAAAAAAAAACCAAAAAGGCTCAGAGATTGGAAGAGACTGGGCAGGTGCTGGAAGGTGGAGAGAAGCCGGCCAAAGGATGCATAATTACCGTGAGATAGGAAGAGTGAATTTCAGGAGCTCTACTATAGCAAGGTGACTATAGTTAGTGATGCTCTATCATATTCTTGAAAAATATGGAGGGCAGAGGTGTTAATGACCTCGGTTAACTATTCCAGAACGTATATGTACTTCAAAACATCCTACTCTGCACAACACATGGCACACAATGTTTTCTGCCAACTCAAAGAACTCCGAAGAGACAGATATGAAACAGCAAGGGGCGCAGAGTGCTTTCCAGCCCGGGCCCAGCTGATTTCTTCATTGTGCTTTTGAACCAGCATTAACTATTCTTAGGAGAAGACCTTAATTCAGAGATACTGTAAAATTTGGGGAGGTGCCAAGATTTCCTTTGCAAGGAGAAACCAAACGAGAGCCACACTGCCTGAATGCCTAGGTCCCGCGATGCATATCTTCTCCTCTCCCTGTGTTTGTTTGTTTTAGTTTTGCCAGCAGGTGCATGCACTCTCCAGAGAGAGACAGAAAAAGAGAGGGAGAGGGAGAAAGCATCTGTTCCAGTGGGGTGTGGTCATGCAGCGAGCCCTTCTCTATTCCTCGATTCTGTCGGGATTTGGGGCATGTATGTATATGCATCCTGTGTTTTTCAATCCACTGGGGGCCAGAAATCAAATGATGTGGTTGGTCATATGAGATCCAGCTGCCTTAGCCACTGGGTCATGGATCAGGCCTGGCATTGTCCTTTCTTTCTAAATAATTACTTAATTTTATTTATTATTATTGTTATTTCA
Source organism: Tupaia belangeri chinensis (assembly GCF_000334495.1). Lineage (NCBI taxonomy): Eukaryota > Metazoa > Chordata > Mammalia > Scandentia > Tupaiidae > Tupaia > Tupaia belangeri. The sequence goes on from NW_006159501.1 coordinate 9,368,181, forward strand.
AATTTGCTATAAGGCACATGAGCTCACCAGGGAGAGAGAAAGTGAGAAAGCAAGCCGCCAGAACTGGGACTCGAACTGCAGTGGACCATATGGGAGTCCAGTGCCCTAACCAGCATGCCACCTGCTGGCCCCAACACTGGCGTTAATGAACCTTTGCCAGCTGCTGTAGGAGCCAGGCTTAAGCAGTAGTTGAATTATTATTGTTGTAATGTTAGTGACTTTGACCATAAATTCAAAAATTCCACCTTCATCACAGTAATGCAGGCACATAGTTCAAAATGCTTCTGACTGCCTTAAGAGGTTCATAGTCAAACCTCTTTGTCGTTTCTGCTGTCTTTCTTAGAAATAATTACTACTGGGTCATCGGAAAAATCAGGACATATTTTTCTGTTTTTCTATGTAAAAATGCATCATGACTTTTCTGTTGCCCCAATATATTCTTTCAGCTGGTTCTTCTGGGACATCCCTCCATATTTTTGATGTGTAAATCAGCATTCTTTCTATCCATGAGCAGAGAGTTTTTCCGTGGCAGCTTCGTTAATAATCCACATACCATTCAGCTCGCCCTTTCAAGTGTACAGTTCAATGGCTTGTAGTACATTCACAGAGGTGAGAAACCATCACCCCCATGACGGTTACTTTTGGGTGTCGACTGTACTAAGGGGGACTAGAAACAGCAGTACTGTGGTGTGTCCGTCGGGTGTTTCCAGGAGGGAGAAGCGTGTGGGTCTGAGCAGATTAGATGTGGAAGATCCAGCCTCAGCATGGTTGGGTGGGGTCCAATCGAGGGCCTGGAGAGGATAATGCAGGAGATGAACACGTGTCTTCAAGACTGAGCTGGACGGCCTTCCCCTGCTGCCTTGGACAGCAGAGCTCAAGGCTCACTTGCCTTGGGTCTGGCACCTCCACCCACGGTCCCGAGTTCTGAGGCCTCCAGTTCAGACTGTGCTACGTCATCAGCATCCCTGCCGCATTGGCCTTTGAACTTGGACTGGGCCATGCTCCTGCACCTCTGCATCCTGCATCCAGCTTGCAGACAGCCTGCTGTGGGACTTCTGGGCAGCCATGATCACGTGAGCTGCGACCCTCAGAAATTCCCTCTCCTGTGTCTTTAACCCTACTGGTTCTGCCTCCCTAGAGAAGCCAGACTAAGACACCACTACCTCATTCAAGAACTTTTTCACCACCCCAACAAGAACCCGTGCCCATTAGGAATTACTGTCTAGTCTTCCTCCTGGCACCCCTAAGCAACCACTGCCTTACTCTGTGTCTCCACGGACGTGCCTGTTCTGGACATTTTATATAAAGGGACTCATACAATTTATGGCATGTGCATCTGGCTCTTTTCGTTCACTGCGCTGTTTTCAGGTTCATTCTTGTTGTGGTTCATCATCCCTTCCTATGACTGAATAATATTCTGTTGTGTGGATTTTATGAACACCTGGTGAGCGTTAGGGCTGTCCCCAGGTTTGGGCTATTATGAAGAAGGCTGCTATGAACATTTGTGTGCCCGTGTTTGCGTGACCCTGTATTCAGTTCTCTCGGGAACAGACCTGGGTGTAGAACTGCCGGTCAGATGCTAACCACGTTTCTTTTTAAGGACCTGCCAAACTGTTTTCCAAAATAGCTGCACCGTTTCACATTCCCATTAGCAAGGTCCAGAAGTTCTGGCTCCTCCATGTCCTCGCCAACACCTGTCCGTCTTTTTTCTTTCCATCTCAATGGGTGTGAAGTGGCATCTCACTGTTGTTTTGATTTTTCTGTCCCCAAGGACAATGAGGTTTAGCATCTTTTCATGAGCTTATTGGCAATTTGTACATTTTCTCTTCAGAAATATCTATTCAAATCCTTTGTCCATCTAAAAATTGGGTAGCTAGTCTTTTGGTTACAAGTTGTATGTATTCTCTGTATATTCTGGTTACAAGTTCCACATCAGATACATTATTTGTATATATTTTCTCCCATCCTGTAGATTGTCATTTTACTTTTTTGTTGATGTTCTTTGAAGAACAAAATTTTAAATTTTGATGTAGCCCAATTTAGTTTTTCTTTTGTTGTTTGTACTTTTTGTGTTATAGAGAAAAAATAAAATCCAAGATCACAATGATTTGCTCCTTTTTTTTTTTTTCTTTTAAAGAATTTTATAGTTTTGGAGCCAGCCCTGTAGTCTCATGGTTAAGGAAGCCAGATCCCACATGGCCAACCACACAGTTCAAGTCCTGGCCCCAGTGGCTTGGAAAACAGCCAGAATCATGTGCATGCATGCCCCAGATCTCAACAGGATGGAGAAATGGAGGAGAGGGATTACAACCCTATTGACTATGCCCCATGGGGGAGCGCTTCCTTTCTCTCTCTCCCTCTCTCTCTGTCTCTCTCTTCCCTTGTGTCTCTGGTAAATGCTTCTGCCCTCCGGCAATTAAGAAAAAAAAGGATGGGAGTTCGAACAGCAACTAGGTCCTCGGATCACCACTCCTCCCCTATCTGCCCAGTTGGGGGAGTGGAGGATGGGAGGGCAGTGGGGAGGCATCCAGGCTCTGGGACAGCAGACCCAGGGGAAGCTGGGGGTAACTGATTAAAATCTCCATGCTGTGTGGTAATATCCCCTCCCCTTCCCGCTATTATAGCAGCCAAATCAGTCCAAGCTCCCTGACCCCTCCCACCTCTCGGCATTTATTTTTCCCCACATTCTGCAGGGAAGTAGGGCTATTTCTCATCGGCATCACCTTCCAAGTCTCACCTTCCTCCACGCTGCTCAGGAACCCATCACTCCCTCTGAGTATCAGTCTTCATGCTTTAAGGTTTGGGGTTTTGAAGTCTTTTGACTTTACCAAAGGTGCAATTTGTTTCCCATTTCCATTTTCCTTTTCGCTTCTGGATGATTTTTAAGAGGAGAAGAAGGTGAGAACAATTTTCAGCCTACATCTTTGGGCAGGAAGTTCCCTGCTG
>NW_006159501.1:9371157-9393349 GCF_000334495.1 Tupaia belangeri chinensis
TTTTCTAATGTTTCCATAAGTAGGGGCACTGGCCAAGAGAACCAAGGCCCAGTGGCAGAAAGCTGGGGTGCAAAAAGCTGTGAAATGTTCTGGTGTTTATTCTCAAGATTATGTTAGCACACACAGTAGTCACACAACCAGTATATGAGTACATCCAGGGTTTCGCCCCCCTGGAGAGATCAGTCTAGCACATTTTACAACTCTTTCTCGAATCAGAAATTGCTCTTTACTGCAGGTGAAAACATCACAGGGTTTTCAGTTATCTTGGACGATTTCCATATCCTTGCAAAAATAATCATGTCTTTCTGAGTCTTCTCAGTCTCAGACAGACTCCTAAAACCTGATGACATCTGAACACACGACAAAGACCTTCTTGGACAATCAGGTAATATTATCGACAGGAAAACCTCAAAAGCTAGAGTTCAACATGATTGCCCTCAGTAGTCAATACAATTTGGCAACCAAACACATTGGCAAGGGGAGAGAGGTTGTGCAATTCGACAAAGCATTTAGACAAGCAGATCTGCTTTATTGCTTTCTGGCTTGCAGAGTCAATTCAAATGCCAGCTTTTGACACACGTTTCTTAGTTATTTTGTTTGGTAGAATAGTTCCCTAACTATTCCAGGAGGTAAGGAGCATAACATATCTCCAAATATGGTCAACTTCAAAACCATGGCTACGATTATGCACTTATGGACTTTAAAGAATGGATCCGGGTCCCTTGGACTAGGTGTGTGCTTTAGCTGGCCCTAGGAGCACCATGACAACATTGCAGACCTCGCTAGCCCTGCAGATGGAATGGCTGGTGTTTCTCAGCTTAATGATGGCTCCCGGGCTGCTTGATATAATAGTTGGTGGGCCCCTCACGCAGGTCAGCCCTGGGCAGTGAAACAAGAACATGCCTCTGTAATCCCGCCTTTAAGTAGCTCGGCACTTCCTGTGTGACTGCTCTTGCAGCCCCTCAGGTACTATGTGGCACAAAGCAGTGAACCCTGAAAAGCAATTGATACATATATTTTTTTCTTTTTTTGAGAGGTTTTTGCTATAGGGCACATGCACTCGCCAGAAAGACAGAGAGAGACAGAGAGATAGAAAGCGAGAAATCACCCCCCAGGGGGGATGGCCATGCCGCAATCCCTTCTCCTCCATTCTCCTCTCGGGATCTTGGGCACACACGCACACGTGCCTGGCGTGAGTTGAAGCCGCTGGGTCCGGGACTTGAACCGCAGTCAACTATGGGGGAGCGACATAGCCATTACGCTAACTGCTGGTCCCAAAAGCAATTGATATTTTAAGCAAACACAAAATAGAACTTAGAACTGGAAAGGACTTCTGAGGTTACCGAGACCAGACCCTGTGTTAGAGCGTCTGTGTTAGTGGACGACATCTACACAATCGCAAATCCCTTCACGTGCGCTGCATTCTCCAGTTACAATCCCTTATATATTTATAACATGATTTGTGGGATATTTTCTTTCTTTTTTTTAAAGTTATTACTTTAGGGTGCATACACTTGCTGGAGAGAGACAGAGAAAGAGAAAGAGGGAGGGAATGCGAAAAATCACCCTCCCAGTGGGGACAGTCACACTGCAATCCGTTCTCCTCCATTCTCCTCTTGAGATTTTGGGCATGCACATGTGCCCGGTGTGATTTTCAAGCCACCAGGCCTGGGACTTGCACCTCAGAGTAGACCACGTGTGATCCAGCATCTTAACCCCCAGGTCACCTGCTGGCTGGTGGAATATTTTTTTATGTATTTCATGATAATGGAACATATCAAATAGCCAGGCAATCTTACTGCCATTTCATAGATGAGGAACCTGAAGCACCAAGAAATGAAAATGTCTTGGCAAAGGGGACACAGACCCTAAGACCCGATCCCTAACTCCGCACTCTTCTCTCAGATCACAGTAGCCAACTGTGATCATTCGTGCCAAGGAAAGCCGAGCCACGGAGCTCTCGTTGAGGGACTTTATCTACGATTGCATACATGATCTACAGCAGCTGTCACAAGATATCCTTCCCATGACAACACAGCACTCCCCGGGCCCCTGCTAACCCTGAGTACGGGACAGTATTCACACATACCCGGAGCATGCCCGTCTCTCCAATTTAGCAAGTCTCCCTCTACTAAGCAATGCAATCGAAAATCTAATGCCTTGAAGGCATTTGTGCTCCTGCCAAATCCAACTTGTATACACCCACGAATTTTTCCATCGCTTGTGTAAAGGGTTTGAATTTTTTTCCCCCAGTAAACAGTACTTAAAGAGGAAAGGTAATCTACTAGGTAACCTTTTAAAGGTAATCTTTTTAAAAACTTTTATTTTACATTAAATCATTGTGTGTCATTACAGCATACTAAATGAAGTTTCCCATCATGAGTACACTGTATATTAGTCCAGTCAAAGCTATTACCATCGGCACTACCATCAACAGGTAAGTTTTCATTTTTGTGTCCCTTAAATGTTTTACTTCTTTCTTTTTCCCTTTGAGGGTTTGGCTCTTTCTGAAAGGTGCATCCTCATACGCGGAGGTAATAGACATTCTTTCTGATGAAATAATTACTTGGCAGTTAAGAAGCCAGATCTTTTCTGCCAACTTGGAACCGCATCAAAAAAAGTTGGGAGATATTCCAAGAGGTAGTATAGAATTGGACCCTCTAAATATGACTGAGTTATAAAAGATTATGGTTAAAAGAAAAACATTGCATTTCCTTATGAGAATGGTGCAGGTCTGAGAGTCCAGGGTGCTGCGTTTTCCTCATGTCTGGAGAGAGACATTTTCCATATTTCCCTTCAAGAGATCATCTCATGATTGAGAGTGGAGTGATCCGGATTATATGTCAGAGAACTTTATGTTTTTATTAAACTAGAGATGATTATAATTTATTTTACCACCTTTGAGTATATCAGAAATATTTGTGCCAGAAATCCCCACAAGCTCCTTTATATCTTTGGAACTGTAGAGGATTCAAAGTAGAATGCAGACTTCCTCCTTAGCCCAGGGGTGATTCTCGGAAGTGGGATCCGTGCAGATCAGCCATGCAGGGGCGGCGCCAGCGCCCACGGCCTGGCCAGTGAGGTGGCACTGCACAGGGTGACTGCTGGGTGTCCGTTCCACAGCTTCAGAAGTCGCCTGCTCCGGTCACGGGCACTTCCAGCCTCTGTTCACGAGCTCGGTCACTCCTCCCGGCTACTTTGTGGCCACTGCTGAGACCCTCCTGGGGCTCCCCGTCCTTGGTTCACCGCTGCCCTCTGTTCTCATCAACACTTTTGTGCACCTTGGTGTAAAACTCGGTTCTGAGGCCCAGAGAGAAACGCTGCCGTGACTGTTTGGCCATATCTGAGCACTGTCATCGTAAAAGGCACCATTTACCGGCAAGTAAGTGACCCAGAGCGTGAAATGGGCCCACAGCGAGACCCACGAGACCCAGGCGTGATGGACAGGTAAGCGAGCACTTTCCTGGCCATGGGCTGCCTGCGGAGGGGAGGAACCATGCTAAGGAGGTCAAGTTACAGAGATGTCTGGGGGTGATCAGGGCTGGGGGAGATGGAGGAGGAGCCTCCCAGCAGGGTGCTAAAGCAGAGGGTGTCCCAGGACATGATCCACTTAAGAAAAAGATGCCCAGTTCCAGTAAGACTGAGGAACACCGGGTATATCTCAGGGATATTAGGATACGGAGGACCCAGGAGGTCTGAACATTAAGAAATCCTCTGATTTTGTTGAACTCCTGCTGTCCCCACTCCAAATACCACCTGCCAGCCTCTTCCTGTCACCACACCATGTCCGTCACATGTGGTCTTCCTCCTGGATGTCCATATACATGGTTATAACCTTTGTAACAAATGCACATTGCTTCCACCTTTCCCCAGATGAACTACTGTCTCAACTAGTTTTTGTTTTATTAGACTAAAATCCTTTCTCTTCGGGTCTCAGGTAAATTCCAGTTGTTTCCAGTTCCACTAACCTGCTTAGCTAGTTTTGCAGGTATTATTACTAGTATTATTTTAAAAGTTTCTGCTATAGGGCGTGCACTCACTGGATAGAGACAGAGAGGAAAAGTGAGAAATCATCCCCCGGGGGATGGCCCTGCTGTACTCCCCTTCCGCCATTCTTCTCTCAGGATTTATTTTGACCAGAGAGAGACAGAGAGGGATGGATGGGAGTGAGAAAGCAAGCCACCAGGTCTGGAACTCGAACCGTGGTCTATCATGTGGGAGTGTCCAGCACCTTAACCACCATGCCGTTGCTGCCCACCCGCCTTTATATTTTTAAAATTAGTCTGTGTGCTTTCTACTTAGCGCGATGGCCTGGGCTCCTGACACTGCAGGCCGCTCTCTTGGGTGCCAGGCAGCACGGCCTCCTTGGTTCTCTGGCAGCTGTGCCCTGCAGCTCATGGTGACCACGTGCTGGACACAGCTCCACAGCAGCAGTCCCGGAGAGAACTACGGCGACAGCTGGGAGTCACGCGCACGAGATAAAGCCACAGCAAACCCAGAGGCTCCCAGCACAGTTGGCAACCAACTATCTCCTCAAAGCACGTCATGTTGGATCTCCTGATAGCCCATCTGTGTTATTTTTAATAACAAGAAATAGATTAGAAAAACATTGGTGTATTAGAGGGAAAAAATACTATTAAAGTATACTAAACGAGGGGCCAAGTGGTGGTGTAGTAGTTGCACAGATGGACCACACAGGATAGGTCCTGGTTCGCGTCCTGGGACCTCCCAGAGCTTGCTGGGCACACACACAACGTCCCTGTGATCCGTCCTGAGACTGGGTGTGGGTTGCATCATGAAGACCCTGTGGGGTAAAGGCTCTTATTCTCTCACTCTCCCGGAAGAAATCAATCAACTTTCAAAAGCAAAGTATAATTGGGTCGAAGGTGCTGTATTCTCACATAGCTGATAACAGCTCCAATCCTGGCCTTCCTTGGTAGCTTGAAAACACACCTGCGCATGTGAGTGCTCAGGACCCCAACCTGACAGGGAGGAGGGATGGAGGAGGAGAAGTGATTGTGATGCGGCCAAGCCCAGTGAGGGTGCTTCCCCCTCCCTCTCTCTGTCTTTCTGTTCTCTCTGGTAAGTGCACGTGCCTTCTAGCAATTAAAAAAAATATGTGTGTATATAATGTATAGATACACATATTATACATAAATATGTATTTATATATGATTATATATTTATATGTTTAAAATAGTATACATAAATGCATGTAAATATATGTGCAGCTCTGTCTAAATGGATAAAATATAGTAAATGAAGCCACTTGAGGAAAGGCCAATATCCAACAGACTAGAAGGGAGGTTTGGAAAGATAACTTCGTGACAAAGTGTAGATAGCCTTCCAGGAACTCCAATTTGGGTGAATGCTGATGTAAAATTCACTTCTACATGTTTCACGGAAAAAGACAAATCTGGAAAGTAGAAGACCTATCTGGCTGAAGTAACCGCCGCCCTAGGGCCGCCTCCGAGAGGGGTGTCCACTGGTAGGACTGTGGCGCAGGCCCCTTGGGGCCACAATGGGCTCTCTGCTGCTGGCATCTCTGGCGTCTCAGCTTTTTGATCCCCCTGTCCCGTCTTCCAGCTCCTGGCTTACGGGAGACTCAGATTATGAACGGCCTGGACACGGTGCACCGAGTCAGAACTCCAGCAGAGATGACAGGCATTCGCTGAACAGCTTGCTCCTCTGAGATCTCCCAGGTTTATCCCCGCATCATGTAGGATCTCTGGGAGGCTGGGACTCGGCTCGCATGCCCTTGGCACCTTTGTCATGGAAGAAAGCGTCCCAGTGTGCCTTTGCTTCATCAAAGGCCACACGAGAACAGCCATGAGTAGGACTTCTGAGCCCTCTTTGTGAGGCCACCAGGAGGACACTGTGCTGGAGCCTACCCATTCTCCCTACCCATGTGAGAGACCAGAGCCAGAGAAACACAGCTGCATGACTGACTGGAATGTTTCATTTCTAAAACAATGAAAAACACGTAGCCGGCTGGTTCTCCTTCTTCGTTTCCATTCCCAAGAAACTCGGAGCTAGTCGTGTGCTTACTTGCAGTAGATTTTATCGGCCCCAAGATTTCCATTACAACTTTTCCTTATTTTCCCTCATTAATAGTTGCTCATTTTCCTTTTGCAATTACAGTAATGGTTTCTTATAGTTGTAACTTTTATGGTATCTGGCATCAAATCCATTTTGGAGGAGCACAGGCTGTAAAAAGAAGTCCATGTACACAGATTCACTTTTCTTCCTCTCTCCTCTAAGATACCTGGGACACCTTAGAGTTATTATTCTGAAACACAGGGTGCGGTATTTAAGACCTGGTCCTCATACCATCTCCCCAGAGTGCCCCTGAGCATCCTGTGTTCAACGGCCTGGGGTTACAAATCACGGAAAGAACACATGGCATCAAGCTGACTTCCGTCATGCCATCCCACTTCAGGAAGTAGAGCATAGCCCATGTCATTACAAACATGGCCTTGGGGCCAGCAGGTGGCATGGTGCTGGACTCCCACATGGCTGACTGAGATTCGATTCCCAGGCCAGAGGGCTTGCTTTTTCATTGTTTATTGCTTTCTCTCTCTTACTCTGGTGAGCACACAAGCCCTATAACAAATTAAAGCAATAATAATTTTAAGAATTATAAATATTTTTTCTTTTGGAGAGATTTTTGCTATAGAGCATGTGCATTTGCTAGAGAGAAAGTGAGAAATCATCCCGGGGCTATGGCCATGCCACAATTCGTTCTCCTCCATTCTTCTCTTGGGATCTTGGGCATGCATGTACACACGCCCAGGGTGAGTTTTAAGTCACCAGGTCTGGGACTCGAACTACAGTCGACTATGTGGGAGTCCAGTGATGTAACCATTATGCCATCTGCTGGTTCTCAAAACTAGATTTTAAAAAGGGCCTTGTAGCCCAGTTTTCAAGACTTCCTATTTCTCCTATATTTCTCCACTTTATTAGCTAAGATCCTTTTCACACCAAGAGCCTTAATCAGGAGTGTTGTTTTCAGTAAGCTTTCTTCCTTATAAACAAACCTCAGAAGGAAAAATGTCCATATTTGCCAAAGGCATATTTTGCTAGAATGAGTGCAAGATAAACTTCAACCCATGCTGCTTTGCTTCCTCTAATACATGTTGATCATGAACATTTCAAAAGCATAACTTACAATAAAACAATAAAGCATTCTCCAAAATTTGTTTGAAGTTCAAGGTAGTTCACGAATGAATCAGAGCTTTTTCCCCTGAGTTTCATGCTTCTATTTTAACACTCCTCTCCTGCTTCTGATGATCAGAATTTAACTTGAAATATATCTGCCTTCTCTATGATAAAAAGAAAATGTTCAACTAAAGTTTGTCATTCAAATCCTCTCAGGGCATCTGGCTTTGTAAAATTTTCGATGGTTGTGTTCTGGTCTCACTGGGACACTTTCCCCTGACACTGAGAGACAGTCAGGCTCATAAAAGGTGGGCGGACTGTCAATTCGGTTTAATGCAGACAGATCTTACGGGACAAAGATGGTACTCTGTGCTCACTTTTTATACCCAGGCACTTGTTAGAGGAGAACTACGGCTACCTTTCCTATGGCTCTTCCCACACTGGTTTTTCGTTCTGCTGAAGGCCATGCTTTACACTTTCTCTTGCCCATTTGCATGTTAAGTTGCTGATCTAGGGCCAGCAGGTGGCATGAAGGCGAAAGCACTGGATCCCACATGGCCTACTGAGCGGTTTGAATCCTGGACCTGGCGGCTTGAAAATCATGCCTGGTGTGTGCATATGCCCAAAATCCTGAGAGGAGGAGAAGGGACTGTGCTGCGGCCATCCCCCTAGAGGTTACTTCTCACTTTCTCTCTCTGTCTCTCTCTGGCAAGCACACATGCCCATTAGCAAGAAAACAATGCTGACTTGAAAGTATTGTTAATCACCTAATATATACAGTAAGCATATTTATATGTAAATATGATAAATAAAATCCATGATTTTACCTGTATTTCAAGAAACACAGGCCATATAACAATAGGCTTTGAGCCAAAGTGTTAGGAGCAAAAGTTCGGCAGTAGACGGTAGGCCCACCATGGGCCATCACACGGAAACATCAGAATTAACCATTTCTCTCCGAACAAGAACAGCCAAGTCCACAGTCTTTGGAAATCTCTAAAAGACCTCCTTCACTTGCATGTCAAAGAGCATTCCCCAAACAAAATGGAAAGCTTGGTGACCTGGCTGTCCTCCGGGCTGCCTGCGAGCCGTAATACTGGTTTTACTGCTCAGGAATAGGGACCATTCCTGCAGCCTTGGCAGCTGAGCGCCCAGCTTTCGCTCAGGTCAGGAGAGCAGCACTCATTTCCATTCCAGGTTTCTCACCCTCAGGCTGTTTAGACAGGGAAGTGGGTGGAAACTGCCTTCGTGGGCAAAGGCCAACTGTTTCCGGAGCTGGTGGTGTTCTGATGAAAGTCTGGAGTTGTCTACACAGCGTTTGAGGGTGAGAAAATAATTTAGAAAGAACCTCGCAACGCCCCCACTTTGCAGATGAGGAAAGTGAGAGCTTCCTCAGCTATAGGAACAAGGAAGGCTCCCTGCCTCTGCTGGACCGCATCACCTTCCTGTGGGTCTGGGGACAGGGAATGTGAAAGGGGGTACAGAGTCACTGTGACCAGATTACTAAAGCATAGCATGAAAACCAAATCGCAGTTGTTAGGAGCATTAATTCAAAGGCTTGGGAGGAACCTTGTAAAGGATCAGGCCATTGGTACCTGAACCCATGGGACAGTCTTAATATCGCCCAAAAGAAAATCTGAATGTTAGGATGCAGAAGGAAGTGTACAACAACGTGTATGAAAGACTCTTGCTCAGAAAAACCAACTTGAATCTTACAAAGGTCCTAGGTCTAACTACCAGTTTAAAGGGAATGAGGAGATAGAAGAATGGATGAAACACACCACAGGTATGTAACTAGCCTGTCAGTCTAGAAAATTCAACAGAACGAATGACCTGGTTTCCTTGACAACAATGACAAATGAGAAGATGAAGAAAAAAGAAGTCAGAAAAGAGAGAGGGAGAATTATTATTCATTGAGACATAAAAATTACTGATCAAATGCAACACATGGACCCTGGCTGTCTCTTGATTCAAACAAATGAAATGCCAGAAAGACAATTAAGAAAGTTTAAACACTGGCCTATATGAGATGATATTAAGTTTCTATTCTTAATATTTTTAGATGTGTATTTTTTTAGAGATACAAACAGAAATGCTTACAGATTAAATAATATAAAGGTAATTAATATGCCTGGAGTTGCTGGCTATCTTAGTCCATTATTATGTTGCTAACAGAAATCCCTGAGTCTGAGTGACTTACAAAGATGGAAGGTTACTGGGACCAGCAGATGGCATAATGGTTATGTTGCTGGAGTCCCACATAGTCGACCTTGGTTCGAGTCCCAGACCAGGTGACTTGAAACTCATGTTGGGCGCGTGTGTGTGCGTGCTCAAGATCCCGAGAGGAGAATGGAGGAGAAGGGGTTGTGGTGTGGCCTCCCTCCCATCCGGGGGGTAATTTCTCACTTTCTCTGTCTCTGTCTCTTTCTGTCTCCCCTGCAAGAGTACGTGCTCTATAGCAAAAATCTCTTTAACGAAACAGAAGATGGAGGTTTATTTCACTCAGGATTCTGGTGGCTATGAAGTATAAAGGCTTTGCAAAATGGTGGGTGGCAGATCATTGGGCAGAGCGTGGACTGTGTCTACCTGGCTCTTTTGTCTCATTCCCACTCTTATAAGCCCACCAGACTCCATCATGGGCCCCGCCCTAACTACCCCGTCACTAATCTCGTCCAGGTTCCCCCTTTCAACACCATAATCAGATTACGTGTTCATCCTCCTAATCCCGTTACAATGGCACAGCGCGTGAACCTTGGGGATATGTTCAGATGACGGTATTGACAGTGAATGTTCATTTACTAATTTTTCATTTCTTTTTTTTTAGAGAGATGTTTACGATAGGGTGTGTGCACTCGCCAGAGAGACAGAAAACGAGAAATCACTCTCTCAGGAGGATAGCAACACCATAATCACTTCTCTTCCATTCTCTTCTCGGGATTTTGGGCACAATGCATATGGGCCAGGCGTGAGTTTTAAGCCACCAGGCCCAGGACTCGAACTGTAGTCTACTATGTGGGAGTCCAGTGACATAACCATTATGCCATTTACTGGTCCCAACTAATCCTTCATTTCTTGCCTTATATTTGCAGTTAATGAATTTGAGCAAAGGCTCTAGCATTTCAGTTCCTCTTTCCCCTTCTCAGGGCTAAAAATTTCCCTGAAACAAGAGTAGTCAAAATTACGTTTTCAGGTTGAAGTTATAAAAATTTTGTTTCAAATATTTATTTTGTTACTGAAAGATTAAAATAATGAACATAAAATGAGTCTATTTTATTGATTAAAATAAGTTCTCTTTAAGTAATATTGTCTATTTTGTACCTATTCGGTCTACGATCATATTAAAAACTTAATGTTCCAGCTGTTTTTAAAAAGATCTGATTCATTGATAGATTAACAATATGTACCTTAAGTTCTATTTATGATAGCAAGAAACAAAACTTGGGACTAGCAGATAGCGTTATGGTTATGTCGTTGTACTCCCGCGGTTCGAGTCCCCTAATGGCTGGCAGCTTAAAACTCACACCGGGCGCATGTGCATGCATGCCCAAAATCCCAAGGGGAGAATGGAGGAGAAGAAACTGCAGCATGGCCATCACTCCCGGGAGGCGAGTTCTTGCTTTCTCTCTGGCAAGTGCACGTGCCCTATAGGAAAAATCTAACAAAAAGAAAGAAACAAACAAAACTTCAGAGAATAAAGAAATGTGTTTAAGGTCCGGCTGCTGTAGCATGTGTACCGGACACTGTTGTTAAGCAGGCTGAGGCCATAGGGGGGCGTGGGTTCAATTCCCAGCCCACCCTAAAAGCTGAGTGCAGTTGTGCATTCCTGTAGTCTCAGCTGCTTGGGAGGTTGACGCAGGAAGATTGCAACAGAGAAGGTGCTATCTAAAACATCACACACATATCCCACAAAAAACCAAAAACTGTGTTTAACTGACACTGTGTCTCCCAGTTGTCAAAGGTTTGCACGGTATATTGGCAGAAAGAGAAAGTGGTATGTGCACAGAGGCTACATATACCACAGGGCGTCTGCAGTGCAGGGAGACCGCTAGGTACTTTCTATGTCCCCATCAGTGAGCGTAAGGATATTCCACTCTCTAGAGGACAGAACTCTGGTCTTCCCAGTGCTTTGCAATGTCTGATTCCTACAGGAAAGCAATACATAATCTGTGTATGAATGAGCCCATGAACAGCCAATACTTAGAGAACTCTTAACTTCATACAATTTTTAAATATTCTCAGACAACTCAGTGAGCTGCTCAATGACATTGGGAAGCTGATTTCATCTTGGTTTTGTCACCTATGGACTTTTTTTTTTTTTTTTCGAGAGAGGTTTTTGCTATAGGGTACGTGCGCTCCCTAGAAAGACAGAGAGAGACAGAGAGACAGAAAAGTGAGAAATCACCACCCAGGGGGATGGCCACGCCTTGATCTCTTCTCCTCCATTCTCCTCTCGGGATCTTGGGCATGCACGCACACACGCCTGGCATGAATTTAAGCCACAAGGTCCGGGACTCGAACCGCGGTCGACTACATGGGAGTCCAGCAACGTAGCTATTATACCAACTGCTGGTCCCCCTACGGACGTTTTAAATGCTAAAAATTGTGTTCCTAAAACATCTAACACTAGGATCATAAACACTAACTGCTTATCCATTGGGGATGCATTGGATTTGTTTAATTTCCTAAATGGTAACACTGGTGGTAAATAATAGCCTTGAATATTCCTCTTCTGGACAATTCTGTGTCACTGAACCCCGGTCTACTGCATCCTGCCCTTTGCTGTGTATCGGTTCACTGAACTTGCACTGGGAATAGTGGAAAACTCCCCATGATTGCCCCTGCTGCTCTCACTGCTGATTTTTTTAAAGGTTGATAAGCATTTCAGATTGCACCAAAGCCTTTACAGATGTCAAGGTTGTTACGGGTGAAAATAATGTTCAGAACTACTTCTACTTTATTGCAATAGGCGCGATGGCTCATTTCATGGCACCACTCTCAGTTCTCTAAGTAGATCTGTCTTTCAGGTCTATGAGTTTGGACTTTGTGACTAGGATAGCTTAGGGAGGAAATGTGTGATTTGTATATATAAAATCAAGCACATTCCAGACCATGGCACCCAACCGAGGTTACACTTGTATTTCACTTTCTACAGGAACACCATTAAAGGGGAGATGTGGTTTTTTAAATTTTTTTATACAATTCATGCCTACCTGATCACCCACTGCCTATCTCTTCAGAAGCAGGACTGGCTTTTCTGAAACAAATGCATTTTCAATATGTTAGTGAGTGTATAGCTCACCCACCTTTTTAAAAATAAAGCATATATTGGGGTCTGGCAGGAAGCATGGTGGTTAAGGAGCTGGGCTCCCATGTGGTTGACCATGGTTTAGTCCTGGACCTGGCAGCTTGCTTTCTCTAAGAAATTCATATTTTTAACATGGTGTTTCTTGATGTGTAACGCTGCTTGAGTTAATACTTTCTATTGACTTAGAGCGTGGTTGAAAGTGGCTATGTTCATATATGTAGGCATTATGCTTTGAAATTTACTTGACGGTCTTCATTTTACACAAGTTGTTACAAACTCTGACTATAAATATGGTCAAATTCACTGTTTCACCAAAACATGCTCAGGAGGCTGTAAGAATCAAATTTGCATTTGACTTCAGAAACATTGAACAATGAAGGTAAGTAAAGAGGCTGCTCCAGTCTAACTGGTATCGTGAATGAGAAACACGAGGTGGATCCTGGCTTTCCCGATGTTCTCGTGTGTCACAAGTGGTTGCTCTGGGAGTTACATCAACAGTGGCATGGGGCATTAGCCAATGGGCAGCCTCTACAAGTTGGGGTGTGTTCTGGGTGTGCATGCTCACATCTGCTTTCTTTTATTGTACAAGTCGTGTTTTTCATATCATGAGCTATCTTTTAGTGTGTGAAGTATATTTTGCTGTTATTTCATTGAGTTTTAGAAAATCTTGTTTATTTCTTCCATTAGTGAGAGACCACACCTCCGTTAGGGGCTCGATGCCGTGGTCCACCCCTGAACCCAGCCAGCCTCAGACCATGGGCATGCACGTGCCCAGAGCACTCACAGAGGTCTCCGAGCGTAAACTCAGAACCATCCCACGTGGGTCAGCCCCACGGAGTGAAGCCTTTGCCGCTGCGCCATAATCCAGGCCCTCATTACAATAATTTTCAATGAGGGAAATACATGTAACTTGGGGAAACAGTAAATCAGGACAAGGTTGGACAATAAAGTTCAGAAAGTCAAACAGAAGACAAGACAAAGAGCTGAAAAAATAGAGACAAATTTTAAATTAATGGGTCACTCTAGGAGATAATTTCATTATGTTAGAAATAAGAATTTCACAGGACCAGTGGTCAGCGTAATGGCTATGTCGCTGGACTCCCCACGTAGTCGACTACGGTTTGAGTCCTAGACCTGGAGGCTTAAACTCACGCCAGGCGTGTGTGCGTGAGAAGCCAAGATTCCTAGAAGAGAATGGAGGAGAGGGGATTGCGGCGTGGCCATTCCCCCTGGGGGGTGATTTCTCGCTTTCTGTCTCTCTGTCTCTCTGTCTGGCGAGCACATGCGCCCTATAGCAAAAACCTCTAAAAAAAAAAAAACAAACAAAAAAAACATAAGAATTTCATGAAGAGAGAGCAGAGAAAAGGAAAGGGAGACAGTTGTCAAAGAAACAAGCACATTTTTCAGAACTGAAGCTTACATGCTTCTAGGTGGAAAGGATCCACAGAGCACCCAGAACAATGAACACAGAAGACCTCCCCCCAAGACACACGGCCGAAATTTCTGAACATTAGTGATGGATATCTAGAAAGCTTCTAGAGAAGGAAGAGAAACAAACCAACCAAGCTACATACAAAGAATCAGGAGTCGGGGCCAGCAGGTGGCATAGTGGTTGAGGCACCAGAATCCCAGATGGCCGAGCATGGTCTGAGTCCTGGGCCTTGCAGCTGGAAAATTATGCCAGGCACAAGTGTCTGCGTGCCCCTGAACCCCAGCAGAGATTGGAGGAGGAGGGACTGCGACATGGCCATCTCCCCCGGAAAATAATCTCTCACTTTCTTGTTCTCTCTCTCTGGTGAGCACATGCACCCTATAGCAAAAATCTTTTAAATGAAAAGGACCAGGAACTAAACTGACATTTCTTAATAGCATCATTGGAACTCACAAGAGAATGGAGCAATATCTTTAAAGTTCTTAGTTTAAAAATAAGGTTTTTAAAAAAATAAGGTTTTAACCTAAAATTCTGGACCCAGCTTTGACAGATGTTAAAGACAGGTCCACACAACACCCACTCCCACTTTTCCCTTCTAACAACCTCCCTTTCCTTTGACACTAGAAGAAAACCCCCTATTTCCCATGCTCCCTTGCAGTAGCTACTCTGTGTGCCAACGGGGACCCATCAAGCAAACCCACCCACGAGAGGCTTGGAGGGGGGGACAGGAAAGACCACAACTGCTGGGGGCTCTGCTGCTCTGGGCACCTGTGGCAAAGGTTTTCCCACCTCAATGTTTCCCTGCCTTTTTATTATCACTCCACTGTGCAGCCTTTCAGACATATCTTTTCTTTAATTATCCCCATCCACGAGGTTTTAATACTACAGATAGGCTGCATATCTGTGTATGCACTATATAGATATTTGTGCTCTAGACTTTAAAAGAGTACTTTTTTTTTCAGCTCCCAACTGTCAAAAACCAAATGTCCCCACTATTGAGAAAGCAGGTGGCCGTGGCCCTGGCCGTGGCATTACTTCAGGAACAGTCTTATGGTGGGATTGGGTGTTGGCCCTGCCGTGTGGCTTCCAGGTGTTCCCACTGAAGGGAGGAGTGGAAGGACTCCCCCCAAAACACTGAAGCAGATCCCTTGGCTGAGGCTTTTGTTAGGACTTGAGAGCAGCCAGGGCGTAGACTTCAGAGAACCAGCAGATGGCGTGATGGTTACAGTGCTGGACTCCCATATAGTCTACTGTGGTTCAAGTCCTGGATCTGGTGGCTTAAAACTCATGCTGGGTGCGTACGTGTGTGTGTGTGTCCAAGATCCCAAGAGGAGAATGGAAGAGAAAGGATTGTGGTGTGGCCGTCCTCCAAGGGGGGAAAGGAATGCATGCCCGATTCTAAAGTGTCTTTGCTGCCTCTTTTTTCATTTTTTCCCTGGATGATCTTATTAATGTTGGTTTGTTATTCCCTTTTCTTCATAGAAGACTCCATATATACTATCTTTCCTTATTTTAAAAAAATAGTTATTAAAAACTTTTAATATTACTTTTAAGACATGTGTGCTCATCAGTGAGAGACAGAGAGCGAGATAGAGAAAGTGAGAAAGCAAGCCACCAGGTCCAAGACCCAAACTGTGGTCAGCCTTGTGGAAGTCCAGCACCTTAACCACTATGCCTCCTGCTGGCCCCAAGATATACTATTTCTTTGACAAAGGTGTGAGATATGCACATTATTTTATGGGCTAATTTAGATGAGTCTTTTAAAACTGAACACTGTGATACACAAATTCCCTTTACCTCTCAAATCCTTTTCCTGCTCTAAATGCTCTCTCACTGGAATGGTGTATTGGCTCATGTCGGCTCTCAAACGTGGGACCTCAAAGTTGGCGGGTTTCTGATATTTGTAAGGAACCATAGGTACTCAGAAATATAGAGATATATTTGTATCTTTGGTTTTGTTACACATATTCAATCAGTAAGAATGAACTGGACATTTGATTTTTGTTTTATTTAAATGATAAAATGGGTTCACTAATGTTAGTTGTCATCGGCATTAGTACTAACTTAATCATAGTGAATTTAGTCAATATTTTAACATAGGAAAGGGTTCTGGCCTTATTCTTTGTACCTTGGAAAGACACTTAATAGAATTTATTAAACTACTCTTTCTAGTATAAGAACCAGTACCTGTAATTCTTGTCTATATTTACTTGGTTAAAACCAAATTCTTGGGGCCGGGAGGTGGTGCAGCAGTAACAGCTGAGCCCACATGGGAAGTGTGAGACCAGGGGTTGGGGACTTTCCTGCACCCACCAGGCATGCACACAGGCCCCTGGGCCAGGCTGGCTAAGGGTGGGGATAGAGCAGGACCAGTGGACGGCATAATGGCTACATCTCTGGACTCCCACGTAGTTGACTGAGGTTCAAGCCCTGGACTTGGTGGCTTAAAACTCATGCTGGGTACGTGCATGTATGCCCAAGATCCTGACAGAATGGAAGAGAAGGGATTGCAGCATGGCCATCCTCCCTTGGGGTGGGGAGGGTGGTTTCTCACTTTCTGTCTCTCTTTCTCTGTTTCTCCAGTGAGAGCACGCGCCCTATAGCAAAACATCTCTCTCTAAAAAAAAAGAAAAAAAAAAGAGTAGGGGTGGATCGCAGATAATGTGGGCCCTGGGGTGCCTGCCTCTCTCTCTCTCATGGAAGAAATAAATTAGAAAACTTAAAAAAGAATAAAGAAAATGCAGTTCTTAACAAAATAAAAGCTATTAAAAACCCAGGGCAATGGTCCTTCAGCTTCAATGTGTGCTTAGGAATTACTCATGGACACAGACAAAATGCACATGTCAGGGCCCTGACCTAGAAATTCTAGATCTTTGTGTGTTAGTGTTTGCCTAGGAATCTGGATTTTAAACAAGCATCCGAGAAATTCTGATAAAGATGGTCCCAGGGTCCCCACTGAGACAGTTTGTTGGGTCATATTAGACCTCCTTAGTTGACTTTGTGTTTTAATTTATTTCTCAATGACACTCAAGCAACTCCAAAGGGAACAACTTTAAGTGCTCTCTTAGAAGTATCTAGGGACCAGTAGCTGAATATATCTAACACAAGGAGGAATAGAGTAGATTTATGCAATAAGACCAAGTTCTTGGCTCCTGTCCTAGAATAATGTAAGATCATTTCATTGGTTACGAGCTGGACGCTAACCAAAAAGGATAAATACTTGTGGATTTAGAGATGATATTCGGAGAAATACTGTCCTGGAGGATTAAGTCTAATGGTGCCTGGAATTTTCAAAATCATAAATCAGTGTGATCATTTTAAATATCTCACAAAGTAATATTGTAAATTATAAATAATACATTATTTTTCTTAGTTCTTCCCCTTGAAATCCTTATATAAATTACCGTTTGCCTTTTTAAATCCTTTCACTACTGTGTAGGTTGTAAAGACAGCTAAAAACAAAATAACCTAACTTACCATATATATTCCAGCATTTAAGAAGAAAAAGCTTTAAAGTAGTTGTTATCCTATTTACTTCTGTAAATGTAAAACTGTTAATGCTTGCAGATGAGGCAAGACTTTACAAAATTGTTTAATGTCCTCTTTATGCTCCTAATCGGAGGACTTGGTGACTTGTTTTCTTCTCAGTTTGAAGGGATCACCTGTCTGAGACAGCTCTTTGCTGTGGATCTGGGCTTCTCATCAGGATCTGGTACCTGTGACAGATGTGACCATGTAGGGAGGGTCTGCGACTCCTGTAACACGAATGGTGGTGATGACACAGGTGATGGTGGCTAATTAAAAAAAATTATTATTTGTATTATCATTATTGTTATCATTCCATTTTAAGCAGAGAGACAGAGGGAGAGGGAGTGGAAGAAAGCAAGCTGCCAGGTCTGGGACTCAAACCATGATTGGCTATGTGGGAGTCAAGTGCTCCAGCCACCATGCCACCTGCTAGCCCCAATGGTAGCTAAGTTATTGAGAGCTTACAATGTGACCATCATTAGGGCTTGAAGAACATTAAATTGTTTGAATGGCACAACAAATCATTAATAGTTCTAGTTTATTATTTATTTATTTGGAGAGGTTTTTGCTATAGGGCACGTGCGCTTGCCAGACAGACAGAGAGAGACATAGAGACAGAAAGCGAGAACTCATCCCCCAGGGGGGATGGCCACGCCGCAATCCCTTCTCCTCCATTCTTCTCTCGGGATCTTGGGCACGCACGCACACGTGCCTGGCATGTTTTAAGCCACCAGGTCCGGGACATGGACCGCGGTCGACTACGTGGGAGTCCAGCGACATAGCCATTACGCTAACTGCTGGTTCCCAATAGTTTTAGTTTATTGCTGAGAAGATTGAGGCCCGAGGAAGCTAAGCAAGTTGCCCCACATCAAGTACTAAAGTGGCGTCAAACTCAGGCGGCCTGCTTCAGAGCTCAGCGTCCTCACCTGGAGTTACCAGCCTGCCCTCCCAGTGCCTCAGCCACATTAGAGACACTATTTCAGACAGAGAACTTATACCGAGCCTCTCTTGGTGGTTAGTTCCACCTAATGGACATCTTCACTTGGGGAGTGGCAACCAATTACACGCAAATTTAATAATACGATTGGCTTCAGCTTCTTTGGGAACATTTGGTGTCTCTTCCATGATAGATTTCCCTTGAAGTAGAGTGTTTTGTGGTTTTAATAACGACTGTGTTGTGATACACTGTACCTTAGGTCTATATTAGGAATTTATTAAACTTACAGGTACCCAAATAAGAGAGACAATCTGCTTTCAAAATGGAAGATAAAAGATAATTTGATGAAATCGAAACCAGGCCATTATCTGATTCTAAAGACATTCCTTAGCAGGTACCTCATGCTTAGCAAGAAGAGTTACCTGTCCTGGGGAGCAAGTCATTTGGCAAGAGAACTGGGTTAGATGTGGCAACCACAGGCTTTGTGGGTAGAAATGAACCTCATTCCTGATTCTTCATTGTTTTGGATTCTTGCATCAGTACTGTAACCTGTGGACCAAAACCCAGCATCTAAAAATGACAATAACATCATCCAAAAAAACCCTACAGGTTTAAGCAGAAAATATCTGGAAGAAAATATGCCACTTGACACATTTGCCTACAAAGAAGGAAATCTGCTGAGAGCGATAGACTTTTGGGGACACACACAAGTCTGGTGGGCTGAGAACAACGCACAGATTTGCCTTGTTCCAACAGAAAAGGGTGAGTATAGCTTCTCTGCTAGTAGCCGGGCTTCACTGTTCACCTGAGCAGTGACAGGGCGACGTATGTCAGGAAGGGAATGCTAATAACTGCAGATAAACAGAGCAACTTGAAGTACCAGGCAGAACTGAGCAAACGAGGCCTTCTTACTTAGCGTCAACAGATGCAACAACGCTAGTGGCATTGGTAATGATAATAAAACCAGGTTGGTTAAAGTAATTTATACTACGGATGTTTCACAATTTGAATACAAATACATGTTGCAAACAGGTGGAAGCATGAAAGGGTTTGTAGGTTACCTTTCTGTAGCTAGGGGTCAGGGGTTACAGATGGCATACTATGTTATAATAAATAAGCAAGAAGCAACTTTTCAGAGAGTTGACTTATTCACATAAAGAGGAACAAGGTAAATCAATGTCCAAGGAAGGTGGAATTTCCCCCAAGACACACAGATCTGAAACAGAACTCTTCACCGCTTGTTGAGAAACAAGAGATTTTGAAGAAGAAAGTTGATTAGAGATATAATCAATGAAAGGTAGTTCTGATACTTGTGGGACAAATGGAAAGCATGCTAGTCCCTAAGTGGTGAGTAATAAATAGTTGTGTTTATCTTTTAGCCAAATAAGTCTAAATTGATGGTAAACTCGGGGAGACAGAGTCTCAGGAATTCTTGGGAATCACATAATTTTAGAGGAAAGGGGGACCATTGTGATCATTTATTTTTTAAAGCTGACGGACAGACAATGAAACAGATTTGTTGGTTGTTACAGGCCACATCAGTGGTGGCGTTAGAGATCAGTAGCGCTTGCACTGGTCTCAGAGCCTGGTAGTTCAGAGAGTCAGATTCCACATGCCCGACTGTGGTTCAATTCCTGGCTCCAGTGGCTTGAAAACATGCTGGACACATGTGTATGCTGCCCAAAGTCCTGAGAGGAGGAGCAATAGAGGAGAAGGGATTGGGGTGTGACCACACTCCCCGCTGGGGTGCTCCCTCCCTGCCTCCGACTCTGTCTCCCTATCTTTCTCTAGCACTCGTGCCCTTCGGTAATTTTAAAAGAAAAGAAAGAAATCGGTAGAACCAGGGCTTCTGCTGTGCGGTTACCTCTAGTCCCGTCTCCCTTGTGAATTCCTATTTGAAACATACTAGGTTTTAAAAAATATATATTAAAAAAATTACTCATTTAATTGTATTTCTTATTCTTCAATTTGACCAGAGAGAGAGAGAGAGAGAGAGAAAGCAAGTTGCCAGGTCCTGGACTCGAACTGCGGATGGCTGTGTGGGAGTTCAGTGCCTTACTCACGCCACCTTTTGGCCCCCAAATATGCTAGATCTTAAGGATGACTTTCTCAATCCCAGTGTTTGGTCTCGGGTTAGGGTCAGACTGTAAGTGCTTTAAGACGCTGACCAGGTAACTGAAGCAGTTATCCTGTGTGTAGCTCAGTACCCTTCATCACCGAAGTTACTCCAGGGTGTAAGGGCAAAATAGGCAAAACCATTGCCTGAGAGCTAATTTCATGACACGTCATTTTATGAAGCAAAAGCAGCTGGCGGATTATTAATTTCTTCAGAGTTGTTTATTCAAAGTTAAAAATCAGTTGGGGAGGGGCAATTTCACTCAGCAATCTAGTGATCAGAGCCTTTTTAGGAGGTGAGGGCTGTGAAGGCAGAACAGAAGCCCGCGGCACTGCCGTGGACCGCCCGTGAGCGCTGCTGATGTCACGGGAAGAAACTCCCAGTATTGCTGTGCTTGCTGTTTGGATGCTCCTGGGCCAGTCATGTAGCCTAATGGTTGAAGCTGGATCCTACATGGCTGACCGGGCTTCAGTCACAGCCTCAGTGGCTTGAGAAACATGCACATGTGTGTGCGTGCCCCAAATGTCTATGGGATGGAGAAACGAAGAAGGGATTGTGACATGACCATGTTCTGTTGGTGGGGGGGGGCTTTTTCTGTGTCTGTCTCTCTGGTTGGTGAGCATACACCCCCCACTCCAAAAAAAAAAAAAAAAAAGAAATTCCTCTACTGCTAGTTGTTATTTCTAATACTAATAGTACTAGCACCTTTAAAAATAGTTTCGTCTGTTTTAAATGTCATGCTCACAGCCCAACACTTTTGAGGTAGGAGGAATAGTTATCATTATCCATATTCAGTGACGGGAAACTTATGACACAGAAGTTAAGCAGTTTCTAAAACTCACAGCTGTTCGGTGGAAAAGTCAGGATGAACATTCATGTCTTTTGATTTGCAGCTAAGTTTCTTCAGATAAAAAAAAAAGGGTGCTTTTACTATTCAAAAACATGACCATACCATACTCTACTCATCTTGTAACACCTTTCTGGTTTGTGAACGTGACATTCTTCTTTTGATTGTAAGCACCATTTATTCTTACAGAATCCGTTTCTTCATTATCAATACATGTTCTTAAGAATTAAGAATGTAAGGATCATTTTTATAGGATGGGTGTTTTCTGAGGTAGGACGGTGAGGCATCGCATGTAATTAGTTCAATTCTTCCCCTCTCATCTCCTTGTAAGAGCTTCTGGTCTCATCAGTAGAGACGGGTCCTAACCCTGCCCCCAATTTACTATCATTACTAAGTTAGTTAAAAATGTAGGCCTGAGTTTTTTTCATTAAAACCAGGAAGGTGAGGTTTTAAAAAAATATTCAATTTTATTAACTATTATTATTTTGTCATACACCACGTGTATCCACCAAAAAAGACAGAGAGAGAGTAGGTAAGTGAGAGAGCAAGCTGCTAGGTCTGGGACTCAAACTGGGGTCACCCATATGGGAGTTCAGTGCCCTAACAACTATGCCACCTGCTGGGCCCTGAAGATGTATTTTTAATATGAGAAAAAGTGGGGACAGTAGATGGCATAATGGTTACACTGCTGGACTCGCATGTGGCTGACTACGGTTCGAATCCTAGACCCAGTGACTTAAAACTCAGCCGAGCAAGATTGTGTGCATGCTCAAAAATCCCGAGAGAACGGAAAAGGGACTGCAGTGTGGCCAAACCACCTGGGGGGGTGATTTCTCACTGTCTCTCTGGCAAGCACACGCACCCTATAG
>NW_006159501.1:9393380-9396080 GCF_000334495.1 Tupaia belangeri chinensis
AATCTCTCTCTCTCTCTCTCTCTATATATATATATATATATGTGTGTGTGTATATATATATATATATGAGAAAAATAGCTTCCATTTTTCAGAATTATGTGAAATTTCCAGAATGGGTAATATCATGTGTTAACTTCACCAGGCTAAAGGATACCCATGTAGCTAGTGAAACAGTATTTCATGGTGTGTCTTTAGGCATGTTTCCAGAAGAGAGGAACACTTCAATGAGTAGACCTAGTAAACTGCCTCAGCGGTGTGCACCAGCCCACCTGGAAGGACGAGGTGGAGGGAGCACCGCTTGCTCTCTGTTGGAGCTGGAGAAGTGTCCTCCTGCACATGCCACAGCCCCTGGTTCTCCGCCTTCAGACCCTGGCTCCCCTGGTCTCTGGGCTCGGTGAGAACTACACTGTGGCTTTTCGGGGCCTCAGTCCACAGATGGCGGACTTGTGATGTCTTAGCCTCTATAACTTCAACCCAGTCCCCACCATACATCTCTCCCCCCAACTCTTTCTCTCTCTAGACATATGTTATTTTCACAAGTCACCCAGCATAGTCCTGAGTTCTTACACAGTGCTCACGTAGGTGCACGCCCTAAATCTCCTTACCCCAGGAAGCTGGTGTTCTTACTCATCTCACAAGAGGAGACGGAGGCTTACAAAGGTTAAGAAACTTGCCTCAGATCTTACAGCTAATCAATGGTAAAGGTGGTAAAAAAAACCTAACTATGTGTGACTCCAAAACATCTAAGCTGTTATTACTACACTTTATTACACCCATGGCTTTACAAGTATAATGCAGCTGCACTTTCTCAAATGACTAAAATCTTCCCCGTCCTAGATATTCAACAATTTCACCCCAAAACAGACTATGGGCTGTCAAGTCCTATGAAAATAAAGTCTCCTTTTTGACATTATTTGTTCTAGGCTGAGATTAGGTCTCCGTGCCGCTTACTTTAGACTGCAATATGTTCCCAACACCCACCTTTTACGTTTTTAAATGGCATTTCAATTTTTCCGTCAGTTTGTATGCTCAGCCACCTGTACGCTTCCTCCGCACTTCCCTGAGGTGGAGAAAGGGGAAACATCCTTTCTTTTTTTCACCTAAAATTAAATAGAGGTCCAGATGATCAGAATACTTTAATAAGCAGCTCATTGAACAAATGTGCTAATTAATTACAACTCCCATGGAACACTGCCTCAGGGGGAATAAAGGTCCTGTTTTTTAAACTCTCCTGAATATCCTCAATCCAGTTTGGGCTGAAAATGTACCCAAGTGGGAACCAGCAGTTAGCATAATGGCTATGTCGCTGGACTCCCACGTGGTCGACGGCGGTTCCCGTCCAGGACCCGGTGGCTTAAAACTCACGCTGGGCGCGTGTGTGTGTGTGTGTGTGTGTGTGTGTGCCCCAGATCCCGAGAGGATAATGGAGGAGAAGGGATTGCGGCGTGACCATCCTCCCTGGGGGGTGATTTCTTGCTGTCTCTGTCTCTCTGTCTGGCGAGCGCACGCACCCTATAGCAAAAACCTCACCGGAAAAAAAAAATGTACCCAAGTAGGATTAAGTTAATCAAAGGTTAGGAAGGAAGGGATTGTATGGACGAGTCCCTCAACCTCCCTTTCAGACAGCCGAACCCCACAGCCTGGTCTGCAGAGGGTGTATTGGGTCCTGCTATCTCACTACTGCGGGTTCTCCCCTGTCACCAAGGACGGCACACCTGGCAGCCCATGGGGCTCTCCACTGGGCGGAGCTGAGGACAGAGAGGGCCTCAAGGGCGGCCCTGGAGGAAAATGCCACCCTTCTCTCTGGTATACGGTGGTGTCCTTTTGGGAAAGTTGCATTGATTTTCTGTGACTCAATTTCTTTGAGTAGATTGAGGGTGGGAATATTATTTCAAGTGGTTATTGGAATTAAATGAGTTTTACCTTTAAAGCTTAAGGCATGCCGTCCAACGCTCAATCAACATTAGTTATTCCTACCTCACATTTCAAACAGTCAAATGCTTGAATTGTGAGCTCTCCTGAGATTTTCCTCGGGCATGTCTCTCTGAAGTCTTCGGAAGGAAAGTTGATGTTTACATTTTCAAAGAACTCAGACGGTTTACTTCTACCACCTTTAGGGGTGGATCACGCACACGTGTGACCTCTGATTCCCCAACACACACGCACACACCGAAGGTACGTGTTCCCCCAATTCCAAAGTCTGGGGAGAATGCGCTCAGGGGTGGAGAGTCTTAGAAACAGCCTTTCCTTCCCAGGAAGGCGAACCGGACCTGTGTCCCCCCGGAGCGCAGGCCGGCGGCCCAGCCTGGTCCAGTCCTGGCGGGCCCACGTGGGCGCAGGGGGCCCAGTCGGCCCGCTGGAAACGCGGGCGAGGTGGGCTTTTACACAGCAACGCCGAAGACCAAGGCACTTCGCAGCTAGGTCGCCCTGTCTGGTTGTCGCCCTGCTGTTCCCTGTTCCCCGCTTTGTCCCCAACTTCACCGGCGCTGGCTCGGCCAGTGCCCCATGTCTCCCCTTTGTTTGGCGGCCACTCCGCGCCGCTTTGTAGTCCACCGTCCCTCCTAGTTGTGGTGGGAGGGCCGCGACCCTCCGGGGAAGAGAACGGGCAGAGGCACAGACGCCTTTCCGCGCCCCCACCCTGGACGCGCCACGCGACGCCCCACACGACGCCCCCGAAAGCCAGCCGGGCCTCGGCCCCCC
>NW_006159501.1:9396701-9442957 GCF_000334495.1 Tupaia belangeri chinensis
GCGACAGCGCGCGGGGAGGGCTCGATCGCGACGTGCGTGTGTGCCTGCTTGTCCCTGCTCTCTGCGCCGCGCTCGGTCGCCGGGATCCGTCCCGAGCCGCCGCGGTGCACCTGGGCGTGCGGTGCACCTGGGCGTGGGTGTGGACGGGAGGCCCGAGCGGCGGTGCTGGCGACTGTCCCTGTGTCCCCGAGGGTTACGGACGGGTCTGCGTGTGGAGGCGCCTGAGAGCGTGGTGGGGCCCGGGGTCGGCGGGGGGGGAAGGGGGGGCGCGCGCACTTGGGGACCGGCTGACTTCGAGAGGCTGGGAGGCAGCAGTTTGCGGGAAGGCGGAGGTTACCGAGGAAGAGTCCGAGTCCGAGCGCGTTCTGCATCCCAGGAATTCCAGCCGAGAAAGTTGCAACCTTGTAGACCAGCGGCCGCCGCGCCTGGTCCTCACCCTACCCTCAAAGAAGCCTTTGACACGTCCGGGGAGGGGTGACATTTAAAGGAGGCCAACCGAGTTTGATCGTTCAGAGGGCCTAGGGTGAATGAGAAACACAGTATATTGATGGGAAAGGCAGCGCCATTTTTATTGGGGGAAGAAAGTTTGGAAGTATTTTGCCGAGAGAGTGAAACGTGGGGAAGTCATCCCGGGATCTGGTAGGTGATTGCCCAGGCCCCAGGCTAGAGGGAATTGACTGAAATTTGCTAACAGTGATTTCAGGTGCGCTTGGCCGACAAGTGTTTGCACTCTACACGGGGTGCTGGCTGTCGTCCTGATGTGAAAGCCTGCCTTGCTGATGTCTTTAGGGGTTCCATTTCTTTGCAGGGAACCACCACGTCCAAGCTACTCCCGTGGCAGTGGCAGCAAGCGGTTGCCATTCTGGTGCTTTGCCCGCTGCTTTAAATGAAATCGAGTCTGTCCAAGGGTATTGCAATATTCTGCCTCCTGTTCAGATCAGAACTCCTTACTTTTATTTCAGTCACAACTTTTGAGTAACCGTGAGCTTCGGATCCCCCCATGTTTTGAGCAGTGGAGGTAATGTGTGTCATGCTAACATAACAGATTAAAGTACTAGTAGTGAAATGGTGAAGTTTTAGGAAAATAGTCTGTTTTTATTCATACGCTGATCAGAACTTAGGGCTTTGTCATCTTCTCAGCCCTGTGGCATATTCTCACCGTTTTCCAAGCTGAAATGCAGTATCTGACCTTTTAGGGTGCTACACCTGGTATAGAGGGCTTGTTGCCAGTGTACCCGGGAAGTACAGGGTGGTGTCTGCCCCAAGGCTTCCTTGCTGTGGAGGATCAAGGGAAGTAAGCCCGTGCCTTTAGAAACAGGTGTATCTTCTCTCTCTCTGCCACAGCCCTGCCCCTCCCTGCTGTGATGACATATTTTCTTACTGAGCTAATAATACCTTTTAATTTATATAATGCTTATAACATTAGTGAGCTCATTTAAACAACTCAGCAACCAGAGGAGGTGTTCTCAATACTGACATGAGTAGGGTTGAGGGGAAGTGGCAGAATGTAAATGTTTTTGCCTTTTCTCGCTAGCCAAAGGTCTTGACTTGGTATCTTGGACAACCCTAGTTCTCTTGGGACTACCCTAATTGTCCCTCCACGTGTGGCTCTGAATTTGTATAGCCACTTGTATAGTATTTTGAGTTTTTTTCCTCTAAGCAGGTCTTAAGAATGTTGGATGAATACCACACAAATCTTAACTTTTTTTTTTTTCAGTGGAGTGTGTGTGTATCATTTAGACAGGGTTTTGCTGTATTGTGTTCTTTTTTAATTTATAAAAATATTTAATTTTATTTATTTATTATTATTAATTCACCAGAGAGAGAGAGAGTGAGAAAGCAAATCACTAGGTCCAGGACTCGAACCATAGTCAGCCATGTGTGAGTCCAGCTCCTTAACCACCACACCACCTACTGGCCCCTGTATTGTGATCTTGTAGCTCAACTTCTTGAGTCCCCAAAACTGCAGGTGGGTGCCACCATACCCATCAAGATAGGCGGAGACTTGAACCTGGGCCTCCTGTGGCCTCAGCCTACAGGGCAGCAGCATCTACTGTGTCTCTGGCTGAGCCGGCCCTAACTTTTCATAGTGACTATAAATGATTTGTTTGAAGCATTGAAGAATTTTTTGTCAGAGAAGTTCTTGGAATAAATGAAGAACTCATGCTGTAAAACTGGATGAATAGTCAAGTAGCTATTACTTTAAAATTGAGCAAAATAGGACATTTTATAACATGTAAGTACTTGAGTCCACACTGAGAGAGAGCCTCAGAACTGGTCGTAATTGAATGGTGTGATCCGACAGGAAAAAGACAAATCAGGAAATGAAAAGTGTAAAAATATAACTTGTTAGTGTGTTAACTTGGATTGTGCTAATTAACAGTGTTTTGAAATTTCAGGAAATTATAAAGGCAGTTGTTTGATGTCAGAGGAAGAAAAGCTCTTTAGGGAAAGCAATAGCTAATTCCTTCACTGGGTGGCGGGGAGCGTTTAGGAGGTGTGTGAGGAATAGGAGCCCACCTTGCAGAGCAGTGCGGCCAGAAAGGAAGGGGTGCTCCGCATTCAGGGCTGGCAGGAGATCCTGTCTTAGACTCCTGAATCCTTTAATCATCACTTGGAATTCCAGGGTGACCTCACCTTGGAGTAGCCAGAGTATTTGTTGAGCAGACCTTACATTTAAATAAAAATAGGAAATCTGGTATCCAGTGCCCCTGGGTGTTGCTTTGAGGTAAGAAGTACCTGGGACCTGAAGTTTCCCCCTCCTAGGTCTTGCTTTCCAGGCTGCATTACTTCTAGGGTGACACTTAGTAGGTGGTCGTGGTTGGAGGGAGGTACGGAGAGTGGGCTCCGGGGAAGGAGGGCACAGGGCAGAGCTGTGCCAGGGCAGAGGCCCAGAGAGGTCGGGAGCTGGTTCCGAGGGTCACAGTGCTCATTAGTGCTGCTGGCAGGCTTTCGGGACTCCAACGGGAGTCCCAGGGTGGAACATGAGAGTCTAGTTAAATGCCCCAGAGCCACCTGTTTTTTAGGCTGCTTTTCACCCCACACCTGAACCCGCGATAAAGTCACGGCGCAGCTGCTGTGCCCAGCTCAGTCACCAGGCCGAGCTGCCTTCTGGCCTGTTCCCTCCTCCTCCTCTCTTTCCTTTTAACCGTTTTCTTCCCTGTTTCCTGTGACGCTGGAACTCCTCCTCTGAGTCTGGAGTGAGTGTCCCTGATGAAGTCCGGGATGGCACAGTTGGCCGAAGGCCCGTTGGGAGCGAGACCGGCCTGTGCAGGGTCACCGTGCAGTCCGTGTGGGGAGGAGGCTCTTGTAGAGGCCGTGTGCTGGGCCCTGGGCAGGAGGGAGACTCCAGATGGTGTGAACGGGCTGGGGGAGGCCCACGGGGCGGGGTGAGGGGGACTGTTACGTGTTAGTGCCCTGCAAGGTCAGATCATAGCTACAGTGCCTACTGCCGCCCAGTTCACAGCGCTTTCTCTGGTTATCGTGTTTAATGGAAGCCTTCCCACACTGTGCAGTCAGATAACATGCAGGCCAGAGGCGTTAGCCCGTCTGGCACACACACCGTGTTAAGCGTTTGGTCCGGGGCCATAGTGTACGAGTTCAGCGTTTTCACACATGGCGGGCAGTGCCAGGAGGGCATCGTCTTCCGTCCGGGCTGCTTGCTTATTTTCAGAGGGTGGAAGGGGCGAGAACTTCCCAAACCCCTGACGGTGGGTGCTGGTGGTTACAGAAGGGACAGGACAGCGATGTGAGAGCCGTGTGGGGACCTGCGGAGTCCTCGCTGCCTTTGGGTCACTTTGTGAATTGATCTCTTCTGTTCTCACTTCCCGCTCCGCCCAGGGTACTAGTCATGTGTTCGGGGTAAAAAGCAGTTTAAAATCTCCACCTCTCCAGCCCCCCTGCAGGTATGCATTATGATGAATTCTGTCTTAGAGCTGAAGAGACAGGTGAAGTTCTTGGTGTCGGGCATCTTTAGGAATCCGACTTCTAGGAGATGATGAATGGCCACAAAACCAGGAAACTGGGGATTTATGTTAGCTTGCCATTTGGAAGCTCTCGGTTTAGGACATGAATATTGCACTTATTAGACTCTCCTGCCTACCTTTACTCTCAGGGCGAGCTTCAGTCTTGATCCCCAGAATCCTGAAATAGGACTCGGTCTGCTGAGGAAGATCCCTTTTAATCACTAAGGCACATGGGGCTAGGTGTCTTGAATCTGTATTTTCAGCCCTGTCTGTTCACAATTTTAGAGATGTTACTTTACATGAGTTTGTTTCCTACTGTGTAAAATGTACTGGGCTTCGTTTCAAAATTCTATGAATTGGGACCAGCAGTTGGCATAATGGCTATGTCACTGGGCTCCCATCTAGTCGACCTTGGTTTGAGTCCCGGACCCGGTGACTTAAACTCATGCCGGGCACATGTACGTGTGTGCTCAAGATCCCAAGAGGAGAATGGAGGAGAAGGGATTGTGGCGTGGCCATCCCCCCGGGGGTGATTTCTCACTTTCTGTCTCTCTGTCTTTCTGTCTTTCTGGCAAGCACACACACCCTATAGCAAAAAACACTCTCAAAAAAAAAAAAAAAAATCTATGAATCTGGGGCCAGCAGGTGGCATGGTAGTTAAAGCAGCTGGACCCCCACATGGCTGACAGTGATTCAAGTCCCAGACCTGGCAGCTTGCTTTCTCACTTTCCTTCCCACTCTCTGGTCAACTTCAAAAAAGTAAAATAAAATAATGACAATGAATAAAATTAAATAAAGTAATTCTTTAAAAAAAATCTGTGAATCTGTGTTGCTCTTACTGACTCACGGAGCTATTCCCAATTCTTTGGACTAGTTGGAGGCAACATAAATAAAATCTTAGAGAGAGAAAGCTAACTATAGATTTTCGATAACGAGAGAGTTAAAACTGCCTCCTGTTTAATCCAGAGCTGTTAAGCAAAATGCCACAGTCCTGGGGCCAGCAGGTTGTCACCAGACTCCCACATGGTCAACCACGATTCGAATTCTGGACTCACGGACTTGAAAATCACATCAGGGCCCCGTGCATGCTCAGAATCCCAGGAGGAGAATGGAGACGGGACTGCAACCTGGCCATGTCCCCGGGGCGATTCCTCACTTTCCCTTTTGCTGTGTCTCTCCTGCTGGCACAGGTGCCCCATGGCACACTTGAAGCACAAACGCGAGCCCTGAGAGTCGCAGTTAATGTCGGCTTCTGTACGTTCTGCGTTCCATTTCTCGTACGAGTAGGAAGTAGTGGTGGACTGGAAACCGCACTCTGTGCCTCGAGCCAGCCCCTGCAGGCCTTGTGCCTGCTGGCCGGTTACAAGGTTAGCTTTTTCCCTGGGTCTGGGTTCCTTGCCTGAAACACGGCTGGTGACAAACGGCGTGGGTCAGTGAGCATGACGTACACGGTGCAGGAGGCCTGGCTCCCAGAGAGGTTTGAGGCGCACCCCTTCTTTGTAAATGATGAAATCCTTAGGATTTATTTTATATTTTTGAGAAATTAACATCTGTTTGTATGTATTTCATTTTTCCTCTTCAGGACTTCCTTTTTGGGAAGGGAAATACAGGACTCAGGTTCTGACGGATGCCTGCACAGCGATTAGGCCGGGATTACAGTCTAGCTTTGAATCTGCAGTCAGAGTGTTTTCTCTGCTTCCTTATGCTTCAACGACTCTCTGTCTCCCTTCCTGCTGTAAAAAGGCTCCCATGTTCTTACTGCCTCTGTAGGTGCAGGTAACCCCACTGTCTGTCTATTGGGCTCACTAGGACCAACTTTTCAGGGGAATAAAACAACTCAGTTTTTGCTTTTGCATGCAGTTGGTTTATCAGGTGGGAGTCTACAATGATAGAACTTTGTGAAGATTTCTTTAAAATAAAACAAGGCAGAAATGTGACCCCTGGGAGAGTGATTGAATTATTAAACTATGATTTTATGAATGACATGGGTAAAGATAGAAGTCTTGAATTAGTCAGTGTGTGGAGTGTGGAAAAGGGGAAGGATAGCTGAAGTGTGGGAAGATAGGATAAGGATTTAGGGGAGCCAGGGACTGGTAGGTGGTGTGGGCTAAGGACGCTGGACTCCCACTTGGCTGACCACAGTTCGAATCCCAGACCTAGTGGCTTGCTTTCTCATTTTCCCTTTCTTGCTGTGTCCCTCTCTGGTCAGATTAAAATAAATATATACATAAAGTTAAATAAAAATAATTTAAAAAAAGAAAGATTTAGGGGAGCTGAACAGGTATGAGTGACGTGCCTCCTCTTCCACTACTTGTCAAACCCTAGCGACTCTCCCAAGCCTGTGTCCAGAGCGCCTTGCATGTCAGTCTTCCTGAATCCCATTTGATGTGATGCCTCTGGGTTGGAGCCATACAAGCATCGTGCCTTTGGCACTGTACTGGTATTTAGGTTCTGTCTAATGTCACATGTCTCCGTCGGGCTCTGGGAGGAGACAGATTGATCCAGGTAACTCAGGAGACTTAACTGTCTACGAAGATGTGGGCAGGTTTCAGGAATCAGCAGGGACTGACAGTTCCCTACCAGCTGCGCCAGGCCTGGAGCAGCCAGGAGAGGGGAGGGACAGACCCTTGAAATGCACCTGTCCAGCAAGGGCTGCTCGGCTGGGGGCTGGAGGCTGTGGCCTGCAGTCAGGGCCTTGTCCAGCAGAAGCAAGCCTGAGTGAGGGTGTCTCCCGTGCCCTGATTTGCTGGGGCCTCCTTCATAGGACCTGTGGGTGCTTTGGGGTGAAGAGGGAGGGGAGCCATCTGGGACATTGTGATTACAACGGCATTGCTCATTTCTCTTCCTCGTGAGTATGAGCAAAAACTGGCTGGGCCTGCCCCACGGCCTGGTGGTTCAGGGAGCTGGATCCCATTTGGCGGACCACACAGCTTTCATCCCAGCCCTGGTGACTTGAGAAACACATTGGTCACGTGTGTGCCCCAAATCCTGACAGAAAGAAGAAGAGGAGAAGGGCTTGCGCATGCCCTGCTGAAGAGGCTCTCCCCCTCTTTCTCTTTAGTGAGTGTGTGTACCCTCTAACAGAATTTTAAAAACAAAAACCTGTTTGACTCCTCCACGCACATCCTCATTCTGTCTCAGTCGCACACTTAGAAATTCTAGTTGACTCTTGCTGCTTGCATTTCCCTACTTCTGATTCACCCTTAAAATCACTGTGATCAGGCTCCTGCCTCTGACTTCGGAGTGAAGTCTGTGGCTGCAGACGTGCAGTGCTGACCAGCTCCTGCTGCAGCCCCTCGCGGCTTCTGCGTTGCCTGCTGCAGTGCTCTTTAAATGCACCTCCGAGACCATGGTATCAAAACTCACTTGGGATTGTTATTGAAAGTATACTTCTAGGGACCAGCAGATGGCGTAATGGTTATCTTGCTGGACTCTTATGTAGTTGACTGCGGTTTGAGTCCTGGACCGGGTGGCTTAAAAGTCACACCGAGTGTGTGTGTGTATGTACAAAACCTCAAGAGGAGAATGGAAGAGGACAGATTGCAGCATGGCCATCTCCCCGGGGGTGACTTCTCACTTTCTGTCTGTTTCTCCAGCAAGTGCAAGTGTCCTATAACAAAAATCTCTCCTAAACAAAAAGAAAAAAAATACACACACACACACACACACACACACACACACACACACACGTACGTCCAGGCTGCAGAATGAAGGTCAGGAACTCTGCATTTGTCACAGGACTCAGACTACTGTCCCCCCCACACACCCCCACCTCCACCAGAGGCAGAGAGATACCTGGGCCAAATATTTTAGGCTCTCCCTATTAAAAGATTTTAAAAATATGATATATTTTAAAATGTTTGTATTGAATGAGTTAACATGCACCCCCTAATATAAGGCATGTTACTGTGCTAGTGACCACGTGGTCTGAATTTGGGAAGGCAGTTCATAGTGCTCGCTCTTGTAAGCAGTGGGGTCCTGGAATGGTACACGCTGTAGGTGAATGATGAACACTCCTCAGCCCTGTCACTGTCCGCCCTCTCCTGACTGTACCCATGACCTGCACAGGAAGTGTTGGACCTGAGTTCGGGATCCTTCCTCAGGAGGCCCTACTCCGTTCTTCCTCATGTTCACTGTGAGCTTACCGTGCCGATTGCTGGCCCAAAGGGTGGGCTTCGAGCCCTGAGGGTGGCTCCAGCCGAGCTAGAAAACTGCCCAGAGCCCCGTGTGGAGGGGAGCTGGAAAGGCAGCCCCGGCATCAGTCACTGAGCAGTCTCCTCCACACACTGTCCTTTTTTCTTTATGGTATCTGCTTGCCTTTATTCAGCCGTTTCCTCTGTCTGAAAGCCCTCACACCCTTTTTTGTCCTGGCACGTCCTCATTAGAACCTTTGCTGCCCCCATCAAGCTTTTTAAGATGAGTCCCATCCTTCCCAGTCACTGGACTCCCTCGGTGGCCTCTTGTGTGCAAAACGTGTCCTGACATGCTACGTGTATGCAGTCCACGTTGGCACACTCCCGCTCTGGCCTCTTGCATGTGTAGCACATCCGGACATGCTACATGTATGTGGTCCACGTCTGTATGATGCTTCTCCTCGGGCTGCACGTGTTCCGGGTGGGCTGACCTG
Organism: Tupaia belangeri chinensis; assembly: GCF_000334495.1. Classification (NCBI taxonomy): domain Eukaryota; kingdom Metazoa; phylum Chordata; class Mammalia; order Scandentia; family Tupaiidae; genus Tupaia; species Tupaia belangeri. The sequence continues at coordinate 9,405,294 of NW_006159501.1, forward strand.
GGGCTCCTCCTGCGCTGTCCGGCCTGGGCAGCTGCTCTGTACCGAGGCCTGCTGAGAGGAGGGTGGCCGGGGGTCCTGCCTCTGCCCTTGTTTTGGCCTCTGCCTTGTTTTGGTCCCTTTGCAGAGCCTCATCCAGAGCTTCCCCCTGGGGCCGTCCCCTCTGTTCTAGGAAGAGTGCCTAGGAGACCCCACCATCCCGGCACCCCTGGGCACCCCGGCCTCGGGGCCCTCCCGCGTCCGTCGCCTGCAGCGACAGCACCTGTGACTGGTGACTTCCGGTCTTCCTGCCAGGTGCAGTCCTTGGGAACAGGACCACCTCTCACCCACCTGTGCCCCTCCCTTTGGCCCCGTGTCTGGAGTTCAGGGCGAGAGTGAGGAGCAGAAAGATGGGCTCCCCTACCCCATCGTTGCTGTAGCTGAGAGCCCTGGGCTGGCTGGACCTTTCCTGAGCTGCAGTTCCCTGCCTACGAGGTGGGGCACATAGTAGGTCTCCCTCACAGGCCGTGCCTGGCACTGAGCTGGCGATGCAGGCAGTGGGCAGAGCACGGGGCTTTGGGGGTTCGTGGTATGAAGGGGACATGGTGGGAACTTCAGCCCGCCCCTCAGGTTCCTCTCTGGTCACCCTGAAACACGCCTGGCAGAGAGGGCTGCCCTGCAGGAGATGCCCTCAGGAGCCGTCCCTGAGCTCTCCCTGGCCGCTTCCCCGGTCCCGAATGCAGCAGCCACGTGCCCCGACCGCGCTGCAGTGCCCATGGTCTGCCCCGCCTCTGAGGTCCACGGAAGCAGGATGGGTCTTTCCGGGTGACTTGCCGTTTTCTCCAGTGGGCTAAGGGAAGGCAAAGACATGCAAAGCCGTGATGGACTGGGGGAACGCGACTGCTTGTTCAGAAGAGGAAGGACGGTAACGGTGAGAGCGAGCACCAGGTTCCCAGTTAGAGGATCAGTGTGGGTGACGGGGTGTCGGGAAGAGTCTTCCCAGCACTTTCATCAAGAGCTTGAGAAGGCGGAAACCCTCAGGTTGCACAGCCCATGGAGAGCAAGGAGTGCCACTTTTACAGTCCCGCCCTGCCCTTCAGTAGGGACCCCCAAAGTGCCTTTTGGGGTCTCCCTGTTGCCATTACTCTGCTCACAGGAGCAGGTGAACTAGTGTCATCGTGGAGGAGGGAGAGCCCCGGGAGCCAGGCCGGGCTCCTCTGGAAAGCCCTAGGCGTCTGGCCAGTTGCCCTGCTCCTGTGTAGGCACTGGGCCAAGATGCCACATACTTCCTGTCTTAACCCATCGTTGCACAGACACTTTTCTAGATTTTGGAAGTTTTCTGTGATAGACTAGGTGTTTGCCGAAGGTCAGAGCTGTAGATAATAATTTTAGATACACTTATGTTCAGTTACATGTACATTAAAATAAATAACTCCCTGCTTAAACAGCTAAAAGGTGTGACTCATTAAATTTTCCATTTGAAACTAAATTACAGGCAGATGTACAATACATGTGTCAAAGACATCCCAGTGATACGTACCTGGTAAAGCTCAGTAGCAGTAGAGAGAGGGGCTCTGCCTCGAGCCACTGGTTTCCAAAGCATTTGTCTCCTGGGTGCTCGGTTAACAGTGACTAAATTGAATGCGTCTAATTGAACAGCATTACATTTCAAGGTAAATGTAGAGACCTGCAGTAAAGTTCTGGAAACTAGTTGTTTAGGCAGAACATTGCCCGAGACCAGCAATAAACGTCACGAATAAAGCCTGGGAGTTTTGTTTATTGTGAGGTGTTGTTTAGCTGACCAGGTCACGGGCAAGGCCAGCATAAATTCCGAAGTCCAGAGGGCACCAGTGAGGCATTAGGTGAATGCAGATGGAGACACCTCCCATCGCCGAGCGGGACCCTGCTCTCTGCCCATAGTTACCTGACGGGGTGCTGGCTCGGTGCAGCCACAGTCCACTTTTCAAGGCATGTTGGAAGTTGGGATTTTTTTTTTTTTTTTTAATGAAAATATGATTTAGAAAATTTTTTGACTAAAGCTTTCAGTTTTCTGTTTTTGAGCCCTAACGACACATCTGGGCCAGCTTTTGGCTTATCGAGCCCCGGAATTAAGTAGCAGTTTATATTGCAGGTTTATGGTGGTCAGTCTGACCTGAATGAACTACAGTGCTCTGTTCAGGAGGGCAGAGCGGCTAAGGTGGCTGGATCCCACATGGCCAATTGAGTGGTTTGAGTCCCAGACCCATTGACTTGAAAAACACAGTGCGTTTGGGACCAGCAGTTAGCATAATGGCTATGTCGCTGGACTCCCACGTAGTTGACTGCAGTTTGAATCCCGGACCCGGTGGCTTAAACTCACGCCAGGCACATGTGCGTGCGTGCCCAAGATCCTGAGAGGAGAACGGAGGAGAAGGGATTGTGGTGTGGCCATCCTCCCTGGGGGGTAATTTCTCGTTTTCTGTCTCTTTGTCTCTGTCTGTCTGGCATGCACCCTATAGCAAAAACCTCTCCAAAAAAAGAAAAAAAGAAAAAAACCCACAAAACACGGTGCGTTTGAATTCACGCCCAGAATCCTGAGATGAGAATGAAGAAGGAATATTACTTTCCCTCTCTCAGTCTCTTTCTGGTGAGCACACGTGCTCTATGGCAAAAATGAACTAATAAGGAAAACTGAAATAAACGGAACGTGGGTAAATCAGATTCTGACCAGAGCAGGCAGGCAGGACTACAGAAGGCTTGGAAGCCACGTGAAGTGGTCGTTGAAGATACAATTCTTGTGTGTCGTCATTTAGTGATTTCACCCTTGAATTGGCTGGGGAGTTTCAAATTCAGTTTTATCTGACTAGTTCTTTTTGTCTGGCGAGAGTCATGTCTTGGAGGTAATCTTGACGGCTGACGCGGCAGGTTGGAATTTCACGCCGCTATCACGTTATTCTTTTCATGGGTCCAGTATTCCAGTTGTCAGTGGTCTCTTGTCAAGACCACTTTACGGGATGTGATAGTGAGACTGAAGTCTAACTAGTAGGCAGTACAGTAATACTTGGGAAGGTCTCGATTGTCTTGGAAGAACCTGTCAATTTTTCAGTTTTCTAGAGTGTTTATCCATTTTTGGCCGGAACATTTTATCTTGCGGTCTTGTTTCTTATCCTGTTCAGGCTTTAGAGTCGGAGTTGAATCCACACTGCCATTGTAAGTGTCCGCATGCCTTTGCTAATACAGGACCGACACAGCTGTTCATGTTAGCTGTAACCCAAGAATAGAAGTCGCAGAGATTTTTGGTGTGAGTAGAGCCACGAGGATGAAGAGAGAGGACAGGGCGGGGTGCCTCAGCTGGTGCCTCGTGTCTTTGGGATCCTTTATTCAGACTGCAGTTCTGGGTTCCATAATTGCAATCTTGCACGTTTTCTGTACTGTGAGACTTGTTATGTCTTTGCCTCCTGTTCTTGGAAAGTATTTTCAAAGCTATGTAGTGGAGGGAAACACTGGTAAACTCGGCATCAGAATCTCGAGCTCCAGCCTTCCGTTAGGCCTGGATGGAAATTCTGATGTATCGACACTAATCAAAGTGGACGAGTGGAAGCCTGGGTAATGCCGGACTGTACGGGTGTTACGGCTTTTCCCATGGATTGTGGGGACTCATTTCTAAAGGCTGACTTTCTTTTTAAGATCCAGGAATAAAAATTAATGGGGAAGTACAGTGTTCTGAGAAGGCTTTTGGCATAGACTCAAGAGTTTTATTGCACAGGACTACAAAGTAATCTATAAGGTCGTTTTTTAGGAATTTGGCATACGGTACAAAACATTTGAGTAGATTTAAAAAAGAATCTCGCTTGGAATATTAAAGATTAAAGGAGGTCGGAACCTATTCAGAAAACAAAGTGGAATGGTGCTTGAAGGGTGGCCTTGGACTGTTTTCCTTTATAGTGTATTTTACTGAACTTTTGGGAAATAATGAAAATATCAAACTATTTTCCCTCTTCTTTTCCCCAACTCAGATTTGGTAAACATTGATATTTCAATGTTAGCTCTCGGAAAATGAAGGAGAAAGGGTGCGAGTCAGTGTGCGTTGGCTCAGTCGCTGACATGGGGGCAAGGGGCTTGGCCACCTCCGTGTTCTGAGTGACCACGTGTAACAGCATGGAAGAGGATGAGGCGGCCACGCGCTGTGTGTTCCTAGGGTCAGCGGTGCCTCGGGAACTCGAACTTGGAAGGAGGTAGGCTATGGAGTGTTATGTAGGAGACAGACTTTTTGACAACTGGCATCATTCCAAGAATTGTGAAATTAGTCTATAGTAGATTGTGGAACGTTTTTGTAAAAGGAAAGTTGAAGAGTTTCTGTCATCACTTTAGATGCCGGGAATCCTGCTTCGTAGCAAGGACTGAAAGGGGTAGGCAGGTGTTATTGCTTCCTGATGGCGCAGTGGCGGTCTGGTCGGGTAGAGGATGAGTGAGACTAGTTCTCACTTCGGAGCGTCCAGTCTGGTGGGAAGAGAGACTGGCAGGTCCTTCCGGTGTGTAAGTGAACGCCAGAGTCAGTGCCTGGAATCAGGCTGCTCCGGGGCCTGGTTGTAAGCCAGTGACTTAAGGATGGGCTTGTCTTTTTCACTGAGCAGTTTCGACGTGAACATTCCGCATCATTAGGTGGTTCCGCTTCACCTGTTGCACAGAGACCTGTGTTCCTGCCAACAGGCCGGGCTGCCTGGCCTCATTGTCGTCAGCCTGGGGGAGGCCTGGTCACGCAGGGTGTGGTGCTTCCGTGTGAGTTGGCGTGAGTCTTCTGTAGTGCTTGTTCAAGCAGGTTGCTGGGCTCCACCAAGGAGTTTCTCTTGCAGAAGGTCTGGGCTGAGCCTGGTAATTTGCATCTTTGACAGGTTCACAGGTGATGGTAATGTTGGGGAATGAGGAGGCTTGCCTCTCCCCAACAGGCAGGACTAAGGAACCCCCTTCACACAGGCGGGGCGAAGACCCCCTCTGCACACAGGCAGGGCAAAGACTCCTGCACACAGGCAGGGCAAAGACCCCCTCTGCACACAGGCGGGGCGAAGACCCAGACTCCTGCACACAGGCAGGGAGAAGACGCCCCTCTGCACACAGGCGGGGCGAAGACCCCCTCTGCACACAGGCAGGGAGAAGACCCCCTCTGCACACAGGCGACCCCCGCTGCAGATAGGCAGGGCAAAGACCCCTCTTGGTGGGACGTTGCCAGTGTGGCACATCTGTCTGTCTTCTCACTTGTCTTCTGTGAGAGCTTTGTCACATGGCCACAGGTCGTCCTGAAACGATGGGTGGGGTGAGGAGGGCAGCTAGAACATGAGCTGTAGAGGAGCCAGGCCCAGCGACAGTCCTCCCAGTGGCGGAGAGAGCAGCGGAGGCACCACCGTGACCTGGAACAGTGTCCAGGGCAAGCTGCTGTAACTTGGGGTGAGGTTGCCCAGGCAGAGTTATGTGTGAGCTGATTGTTTTTTTCAAGTTTATTTATTTCTTCTGAGAAGGTGAGAGAGAGAGGAGACCTGCATCCAAACAGGGTCTTCACTCTGAGATCCATCCCAGCCTTAGCCAGCCAGGATTCTGGGGCTGTGCCAGGTGTCTGGGGTTCACCAGGAGACGTCAGGATGTGGACCTTCCCATGCGGCGTCAGCATTGCATTAATCGCCACAGCACCTGGGCTGACCAGAAGCTAAGATCTTGGAGAGTGAATTTCCCTGGCATCCCAGAGCAGAAATGCAACTTCAAGTTAAGGAAAGTGTTTGCAGAATGAAGAGCAGGCAGGCCCAGCCAGTCCACAAACACTGAGCCACCACCAGGTGCCTGCGAGGGTGTGCGTTTCTGAGGGCGAGAGCACAGGTTTGATGAGATATTTGCAAAGCAAACATGTTCCATGTATTGAAATTTTGATGACCCAAATCTCTGTCCAAATTGTGGTTCTGCCACTTAGCATCACTTACAAGCTGTGTAGGTCACGTGAGCCCACGCGACCTGTGTGCACAGAGCTACACGGAAACGAGTGCTCTGTCAGGGTTAGCTGTGGCTGCCCATGCACCTGCAGGCACACTGCCCGCCGGGAACAAGGCGTCTCTCAGAAGGCGCTGGGAGGAGGGGTCTCTGGCGTCTCCTGATGCAGAGCTGGCTCCCTTTATTAGAGCAGCCAGTTCCACAGGGGGACAGTCGTTTTAGTTTGTTGGGTGCTTGTGGACTTTCAGGATAATCCGGAAGTGGTCTGAATAAGCCACGTCTTCATGGTCACCATTTGGAGATGCCCGTGTCCTTTCATGCGGTTGGCTTTGTGAACAGCCTCTCTGGCGCAGTGGGTGCCGATGCCCCTAAGTCTTGTTACAGGATGCCCAGGCTCGTGAGTGACCGTTGCTAGCACTCACGGCATGGGATAGACTTGTACCCGAAGTTCGGTCTTTGGGTGTTGTCTTCTTTAGAGTTTTACAGTGTTGGTATACATTCTCAAAGATTCGATGCTTTCGCCTGTTACTTACTAAAATGTAACAAAAATCAAGTTGCTGACTTGCAAATAAGCATGTTCTCATAAATGATCCTTTTGAGACAACGCTAGCCAGCACAGGTATGTCCCAAATACCTCCTCGTTAGACCCAGTGTGCTCGTCTGCCTGGAGCTAACAGTGCGCTCCGTGTGCACAGACTACACCGGAAAGCGCGTGTGATGTGCTGGCCATCCACAACGCGGGTCCCTTGCTAAGTGCCTAGTGGCCGAGTGTTAAAGTCAACGGTAGTTAAAGCCGAGCCTCATCCAGGCATATCTTGAAGATCTCTTTGTCTTCAGTTCTTGAAAGTGTCAACGGTGTCCTCTAATCATTTATGCCAACGTAGATTCAAACAAAGGTCCTGTCTTCCCAGGACAGGTTTAATTAGTGAGGCCAGCCATGTTTGGATACCCCAGTCTCCTTTGACACTTTACTTTTTCTTTGTATTTCTTACTTATTTTTATTCTAGTTGATGCATTATGAATATCACTATATGTGAGTTTAGGGGCTTTTTCTCCTTGAGAGACTGAATGGGCAGGGCTAGTTTTTCTACTTCTAATTTATTCTCATCGGATGCGTAGAATCCACAAACAGGTTTTTCATAAGGTGGCCATTTTTCCTAACTTAAATGGAACTAGCAACTGAAAATCTCACACAGTTCTTAAAGGTTATTTTGCCTAATGTTAATATACTAGACAATTATTTTATAAATAATGATATTATGAGAGATCTACTCTCTATTGACATTTAAAAACTTCAGCTGCTTTAGCTCAAAGGATATAGCTTTCTCTCTAAAGTTGGCGTTTGAAATCATCATTCCTTAGTACTTGCATTGACACATCTGCTTCTCTATTAACAGTTTCCATACTCAGGAGTTAGAGTATTTCATACTTGAAATACTTGTGTTTAGATTAACCGGTAGACTATTAATATGTAAATCATATAAGGTGATTTTCGCTTGCAGGTAAAAGTGGGATGCTCAGCGGTACGTATGTGAAGGCCAGTGTTACATGGTGACAGTCAGTGTGAATATCGTTTTGCTGATGGGAAGTGATGAGGGTTAGGCGACTAATGATCCCTGACGGTGTAAGGGTGCTCCAGACCACCAGGAAGTAGGCATTAGGCCTTCTGGTCTTTCGAAGGGCAAGACAGAATCAAAGCAAAATAGTGAATTTGGGTTGAGTAAGTGAGGGCAAATCCAAAATAAAAAGTGAGGTTAAAGTAGATATTTCATAGGTTTTGCTGCTTGGAGGCAGAGTCTCCTTTTATAACATGTAAATTAGTTGACATTTGTGCATTTCCAGTTTCATTTATGGTTTTACTAAGTTTTATGTACTCTTGTAAAGGACTGAATTTAGATTGTGTATTTTTTTTTTTTTAGCTGATTTAGAAAGCTATACATCTTTTGAGAGATTTTCGCTATAGGGCGCAGAGAGACACACAGAGAGAGAGAGACAGAAAGCGAGAAATCACCCCCCAGGGGGAATGGCCATGCCGCAGTCCCTTCTCCATTCTCCTCTGGGGATCTTGGGCACGCATGCACATGCACTCACACACGCGCCTGGCATGAGTTTTAAGCCTCTGGGTCTGGGACTTGAATCATAGTCGAACTATGTAGGATGGCACCGTAACCATTATGCTAGTCAAACTATGTAGGATGGCACCGTAACCATTATGCCATCAGCTGGTCCCACTTATACATCTTTCTTACTTGAAATTTATAAAGTAAAACATGCATGAATATGAAAAATTTTAAATCACCCATCATTCTTCACCCCAGAGACAATGTTCATTGACTTTTTTTTAGAGTACATGTTTAAGCAAAATTGGGCTTATACTGAATGAACATACATACATACATACAAACAAACATACATAAATAAATTTGCTACAGGACATGTGCTCACCTGAGAGAGCGAAAGTGAGACCCTCTCACCCCGGGGTGGTGGTCATTCTGCAGTCAGAATGAGAGGCCTCATTCTCTCTTCTATTCTCCTCTTGGGACTCTGGGCACACTCCCAATGTGCCCAGCTTGTTCCTCAGGCTACCAGGTCCAGGACTCGAACTGTGCAGTCGACCACGTGGGATCCAGTCACCTCATCCACCCTGCCACTGGCCGGCCCCAAACATAAGATTTTTGTAGACTTTGATTTTTGCTTATTATTTTGAGAGTCATTTATGATTTTATTAAAATGCTTTCCCAAACATATGTAATGTTCCATGATTCTAATGTATCACAGGGGAATTATTTGTCAACTGTTTTTAATCTTTTGTTATGGTGTTTTTGCAGTAAATTTCCTTATATAACCACTTGGTGCACATACCTGTTTATTTTCTAAGGAAAAGAGATTTCTTGAGTCTAAAACAATATAGAAAACTACTAGTTTTTTTTTGGAGAGGTTTTCGCTATAGGGCGTGTGCTCTCGCCAGGCAGACAGAGAGAGACAGAGAGACAGAAAGTGAGAAATCACCCCCCAGGGGGGATGGTCACGCCGCAATCTCTTCTCCTCCATTCTCCTCTCGGGATCTTGGGCACGCACGCACATGCACCCGGCGTGAGTTTTAAGCCACCGGGTCCGGGACGCGAACCGCGGTCGACTACGTGGGAGTCCAGCGACATAACCATTACGCTAACTGCTGGTCCCGAAAACTACTAGTTTTAAAAAGGTTATTAGCACGTAAATTTTTAAAAAAATTATTACAGTTGGGTTTCTCCTTTAATAGTTTTTACTATATTCACATACATTTCTTCATACCTCTTCCATTTAGAAGTTACCTTGCCCTGGTCTTCGGTCCTTTCTGCATCGTTGCTGCCCTCCCTGGCTGGGCGTTGTCATCCCGCTCTGCAGATGTGCTTGTTCTTACTTATACTGGGGCTGTAAGGATGGAGGACACGCCTTATCAGGTGACGCAGAGCTGCCTTTTACCCCTCCTCTGGCCATGGCTGGGCAAGGTGGGTTTCCGCAACACACTTCTGTAAGTGTTGGCTTACTGGAGCCTTTCCCCACTGGACTGAGTTTTCTGGGTGCAGGGACCCAACTGCATCTGCAGGTCCTTCCTGGGTCTCCCCCCCCCCCCCCCCTTCTTCATTTCCTAGGATTTTTTCTCCACCCATTGTTCTGGGGGGGAGGGGGTGGGGTGAGCCACCCCTCCCTCACTGCTGGAATGGGCCAAGCCCCTCCGGCCTCCAGGCCTTCACACCTGCTGCTGCTGCCCAGACCTGTCTGCTCACTCCCTCACCTCCACGTAGTTTTCTCCCCCAGGCCTTTGAAGGAAAGCGTGGTCTTCTCTTTTTGTCTCACTATAAATCTCTTTCATTTTGCTGGTTTTTTTTTTTGTTTTTTTTTTTTTAAGATATTGACCTGATATTATGTTAGATATTTTGATAGTATATATTAACTTTAAAATTTTAATTATTTATTTTTATTCATTATTATTATTATTTTAATTCGACCTGAGAGAGACAGAAAGGGAAAGTGAAAAAGCAAAAAAGCAAGCCACCAGGTCCAGGACTTGAACCTTGGTTGGCCATGTGGGAGTCCAGCTCCCTAACCACTGTGCGTCTGTCTCTTGCTAAAATGTCATCTCCATGAGAGCAGGGGCTTTTCCCCCCTGATTGATGCCTAGTTTCTGGAGCAGCGCCTGGCATACAGCAAGTGCCCTGTGAGTATCTGTATATCAGAGTCGTGGCTGTGAACCGGTGACTATTTTATTTATTTATTTATGTATTTAATAACCCATGTGAGAGAGAAGAGGAGGCGGGAGAATCTCCCTTCATGCTGGGTCTTTGGGTGCCGCAATCTCCTTTCTCCAGCAATTCAGGATCTCGGTGGCCAGATGTGTGTCTGGTAGGCTGGGCATCCACGCCTGCCATGGCCGTGGGGCTTCCTGCCCGGGGGCGCCCCGGCACCACCGTGCTGCAGCGGGACTGGGTTTCTGTGCTCAGACCTGAGAGGACAGGACTGGTGAGTGACAGGCTGTAGGACAAGTGATTGTCTTACACTCACTTCTGTGTCTGTTTTGGATCTCAGTTTGAGATGATTGCATTACCACTTCGGGAGCTTCTCATCCTCTGGGGAGGTGGTGCTTCCACACGGTGACAGCGTTGTGGCTCCCGGGTGCTCACTGGAGGGAGCAGGGGAGCACGCACCTCTCAGTTGGGTGTGGTCCTTTGCGGAAGGCCTTTTCCTCGTTTCTCCATCCTGTTCAGATTTCGGCATGCACACACACGGGGCCAACATGTTTGAGCCACTGGAACTGGGACTCGAACTAGGGTCAGCCATGCGGAATTTCAGTTCCTCAAGCACAAGGCCATGGGGGGCCCTGGTAGTGCTGCTAGTTTTGGGTAGGAAACTTGGAACATGTCGCTTAACCTCTCTAAGGTGTGAAAGCCCTTGTTCTTCCTGTGCACAGAGGAGATAACGGCAGCTTTGGAGTTTTGGGGTTCTAGTAATTGAGAACCTTCTGTTGCCAAATTTGAACCTGACTGAGAGAGTCGCAAGAGGCTGATGTGGATCAGGTACTTGCCACAGTTGAGACATTGTCACGGCTCCACCTCCTGATGTTCCCGCGGTGTCCCATAGCTGGCCTGGAATGTGGGTCTGAGGCACTTGCGTGCTTCTTAGTTCCTGTGTTTAGAAATAGGTGTTTGGGTAGGTGGGTATTTCTAAAATGTCCAAGAATATTCATGTTTTCCTTGTGCATTTATGAGTTAAAAGGTAATACAATCTCCCATTGCTACAGTGAGTTTATTTTATGAATTACTTATTCTAATATGCAGAATGGAACCTTGAAAAACTGATAATGTTGGCAGGTAGATGGAAAAGAAAATTACTCATTTGTTAAGTGGGTGAGGGAGCATTTTATATATATATATTTTTTTTTTAAGAGTTATTTTAACTTTATTTATTTTGATTTTGCCAGAGAGGGACAGAGTGAGTGAGAGAAAGTGAGAAAGCAAGCCACCAGGTCCGGGACTCAAATTGGAGGTCGTCCATGTGGGAGTCCAGCACCCCTTAAACACGCCACCTGCTGACCTCATAGGAGCATAATATCTTAATGATCATTGTTACTGTTTGAGAGGGGAAAAATACCGTTAGACTTAATTTTAGGCAGGGAAGTGAGGTCTAATTTTAAAATGATTTTTCCAAGTAGCTTTTTGTCCTTTAAGCTTGCTATTTAAAAACCTTTTATCTACACACTTTTTAAATATAAAATTATCAGTAGTTGTTTATTGTAGGAATTTGGAAAGAATATTGCTAAAGTTTGGATTCCAAGTCCTTATTGATAATGTCTGCATTTTCCAAAGTGATTCATTCCTCTGCCCTTGGCTCACAGCCTCCGCGGCCTCCCACTGGCCTGCAGGCGGAGCTGGCTGCCCCGTCGGCCGGCACCCGGCTTCCAGCGCGGCCTTGTACCGCACACTTGCACATGTTCGTTACTGCTCGCCTCCTGGGCCACCTCTTTGCTTCAGACTGACTTTGCCAAAGCACATCTCTGGTGATTTCCTAAGAAAGCGCGTACGGAAAGTAAACTTTCTGGGTCTTATGTGTAAAACGAGTTTGGAAATAATTCTCCGTGTAGACAAGGCACTGTGCTGTTTTCTGGGGTGTAGTGTTGCCGATGAGAAGTCTCATGCTACCCTGTTCTCTGAACTTTGTAGTTGATCTGTTTTTTCTTTCTTGATGGGACCAGCAGTTAGTGTAATGGCTATGTCGCTGAACTCCCATGTGGTCGACCGCTGTTTGAGTCCCGGACCTGGTGGCTTAAACTCATGCCAGGTGCGTGTGCGTGTGTGCCCAAGATCCCGAGAGGAGAATGGAGGAGAAGGGATTGTGACGTGGCCATCCCCCCTGGGGGGTGATTTCTCACTTTCTGCATGTGTCCTATAGCAAAAAAAAAAGATCTTCTGTTTATCTTCCACGTTTGCAACTGTCAACCTCTGTGTCTGGTAAACTCACTCTGAATACTTCTGTTCTTTACCTTCTTTAACTCTGGGGAGGTCTTTGAAATGGTTTCTTTGGTGATTTCCCTTTATCTTTTCTTCCTTGTTACTGTTTCTTTTCTGGAACTCTCACTTGTTAGAGCACTGAGCCTCTGGGATGAATTCTGTCTGTAACATTCTTGCTCCGGATACCGTGGGAGACTTCGCTCAACTCTATTTCAACCTGTGGTGGATGGTATTTTCCAAAAGGGCCGTAGCAGTATTTCCAGTGCCTTCGGTTTTTTAGAATCATAGCACATCCTATCAAGAGGTAGAATTTATTTCCATCCTCCTCAGGCCTGGACAGGTTTGGGATGACTCTGAAGTGTCGGTGTCTCGTGGAGGTGACGCTGGGAGACCTCTGAGCCATTGCTGGGATGCAGCTTTCATCTGTGTGTGGCTCTGTCTCTCTGTCTCTTCCTCAGAATGTTGGTCCTTGAAACCCAGCCTCCCGATGGTGAGGGTGCCCAGGGCAGCGGTCGAGGCCACCTGTGGGTGTGCGACCTACAGCCCCCGCTCAGGACGAGGCAGCTCAGCCAGCCATCAGACGGGTGAGGACACCTCCAGGGACCCCCTTTCTGGCAATGCCAGGGAGAGCGGCCATCAGTCATTCAGCCCTGAACCTTGTCTGATCGCAGCTTCAAGAGCAAAAGGCATGTACTTTTTAAAAAGTACTGAGATACAGCGCCCATCGGGTGAAGCGCACAGACTGAGCACTTGTGGGAACGTGCCCCTGCGTGCCCCAGTGCTGTGTGACCCGTGGAAGGCAAGCACGGTGACCAGGGTGAGCACGGTGTCGTGCTGAGAGATCATCCAGCAGGAGTTTGATGGTGATCCAAATACGACAGGAAGCCATCTTTTTAAAAGAATTCTTTTATTTAACTTCATTTATTGTTTATTTAATTTTCTTGTGAGGGAGAGGTTTTAGCTACAAGGCATGCACGCTCACCAGAAAGACAGAGAGAGAGAGTCAGAAAGCGAGAAATCACCCCTCGGGGCCCGGGGGCGGAGGGGGGATAGCCACACCACCATCCCTTCTCCTCCATTGTCCTCGGGATCTTGGGCACGCACGCACATGCACCTGGTGTGAGTTTAAGCCATGGGGTCTGGGACTCGAATTGTGGTCAACTACATAGGAGTTAAGTGACGTAGCCATTACCCTAACTGCTGGTCCCAACTTCATTTATTATAATTATTATTTTCTTTTTTTAATTTGACCAGAGACAGAGAGAGGTAAAGTGAGAAGGCAAGCCGCCAGGTCCAGCACTCAGACCACGGTCAGCCATGTGGGAGACCAGTGCCTCTAACCACCACGCCACCTGCTGGCCCTGGGTTTTCAAATCAACTTTTGCTTTAGAACAGTTTTAAACTTCTAGGACATTCTGAGGGTGGCCAGTTACGGTAGATTGCACAGTTTCCGCACCCCCAGCCCCCTTTTCCTGCTGTAGGTGGCATGTTACAGGGGATGGGGCCTTGTTACAGCTGGTGGGCCTGTGGCTACCTCGGATCATCCGGACTACCAGTTCTGTTCAAGGTCCGTGTTAGCTGCACTAGCAAAATGCCGCGAGCCGTAAACCACCGGAGTTCATCTGCTCACAGTTCTGGGGCCCGGGCATCTGGTTAGGCTGCCAGTGTGGCCAGGTCGTGGTGAGGGCTCCGTCCCTGCGTGCAGGTGGCTGCCCGTGCTGCAGTGCTATGGGCCCTCTCCCCAGGCCTTCTCAGGAGCCGGCAGCCCGGGCCCTCCTGCCCGTCCAGAGGCCCCCCCCAACACTGCCACTGCAGCGGGGCTTAGGGCTTCCGCGTCGGAGTTCGGGGGCACGCAGACATGCAGTCTGGATCGGGGCCTTTTTTGCGTCCCAGGATCCACACCACGTTGTCGTCTGTCTCCTGCAGCTCCTCTAGACGGAGGTTTCTCAGCCCGCCCCAGCCCCGTGCCGGTCACAGCTTGAGGAGTACTGGGCAGGGGCGTTGTAGAATGCTCCTCGAGTGAGGTTTACCTGGTGTTTCGTCGTGATTAGTCTGGGTTACGGGTGTGGGAGAAAGCCCACAGACACGAGGTGACGTGCTCATCATGTCCTGTAAGGGTCCGCACTCGTGAACGACCATGGCTGGTCTTTGCTCTGGTCACCTGGCTGAGGGGCGTCAGTCAGACTCACCCGCTAACCTCCCCTTTTTTTTGGTTTCAAGTTTTGCTATAGGTGTGAGCGTGCGCATGAGAGAGAGAGAGAGAGAGAGAGAGAGAGAGAGAGAAATCACACGCTGGTGGGGCAGGGATGCCCTTGCCACAGTCCCTCCTCTGGTCCCCTCTTGGAATTTTGGGCGCATACACACGCCTGGCATGTTTCAAGCCACTGGGTCTGGGACTCGAACGACATCATCAACAGTGTGGGAGCCAGCACCCGAACTCTCATGCGACCTGCTGGCCCTGTAAAGTCCGTTTGAAAACCAGTCTCTATATTGAAGTCACTGGAAGAAGTCGTGTGAGCAGCCCACGCGACTGGGGTAAGCTGTCAGAAATTTTAAACAGAAGAATACGTTGACTATTGTTTTGGCATGGAACAGTGAGCACCTTTATTACAGAGCGAGGACAGGAGGGTGCATTTGCGTCCCGGCTCTGACTCCCCCAGGCATCCTCCAGCCCTTGCCCTCTAGCTCACAGCCGTTGGCATGCCTGGCCCTGTCTGCGCCACGCACCAGCCGCTTGCCCGGAGCTGCGCCTCCTGGAGACGGCTGACTCTGGCATTCCTTTTCCTTTTATTGTGTTTCTTCTGAATTTTCTTCGATCGCTTTTTGTTTACAATCTCTCCTCCTCAGGAGTCAGCTTGCCCTCTTTCGCGGCCAGGGGCCGTGCGCGGTGGCTCTACACGGCCCGGTACGTGTGTCGTCAGTGAGCACGAGTTCTTCCAGGACCCGGTGCGGACCCGCCCGTTACTGGTGCGTGGTAGACAACATCGATGGGCCTTGTTTTGCGTGTACAACACTCTGAGCCCCGGGAAGGTTTCCACGGCCAGCCTCAGGGCATGGTGTTTCTTGTCACCTTCCCGCCCCGGACTGTGCGCACGCGGGCCGATCTCAGTGTCGGCAGCAGGCGGTCCAGCTCATGCCTCTGCCTCTCGGGTAGGGCTTCCTCTTGCCCCGGTTTTGCAGCGCTTGTGCCAGTCCGAAACATACCCATCGCTCGGCACCGGCTGCTACTTTGACTTTTTAAAAAGCTCTTGTCAGGACAGGAGGTAAGTCGGGGAGGGCTGTGGGTGACAGCTGTGTGGCCTAGAAGAGCTGGTGGTGGGGGCGTGTGGGAGTGGCCTTACTTGGGACATGCTTGAAGGTGGAGTCGACGGGCCGTGGAGTCGACGGGCCTGATTGCTGGGCTGGATGTGGTGAAAGGAAGGGAGACCCAAGGATACCACTCCCGTGTTTTGGGCCCCGGCAGCTGGCCAGGTGACAGGGGGGGCTTTGAGGGGCCGAGGAGCGTGGATGTGAAGGGCTGTCCTCTGGCGGGTTACAGCCAGTGCCTGTGGACTCTGGAGTAGAAACACTGCGTAGACCACTGCACATGTGAGTCTGGAGTTCAGGGTGTAGGGCGAGGCTCGGGATTCAGTCTGGGGGTCACATATTTTATCCTTGGAGACTTCTGTGATATTTTCAGACTAAGAATTTCGTTTGATGGAATTATTCACCTGTGGATCAGCAATTAGCATAATGGCTATGTCGCTGAACTCCCATGTAGTCAACCATGGTTCAAGTCCCAGACCCAGCGGCTTAAACTCAAGCCGGGCATGTGTGCGTGCCTGCCCAAGATCCCGAGAGGAGAATGGAGGAGAAGGGATTGTGGTTAGTCTCCTGCGATAATTTGATCAAAGTAATGAGAGAAGCCTAAATTAAACACACTTTTTTTCCCCCCTCTATATGAGCATTGTGCATGTAGACAAGAGTGAAATGCAGGTAGTTCTCAGTCCGCGCCAGCAGCTGCGTCTGCCTTAGGGCCAGCCCTATGGCCAGGTGAGCAGGAACAATTCTAATTTGATTTGGGTATCTGAAAGGGTGGGAAAGGAAGCTGGATCCTCCCCTGGGCCCACACACGTGTGTTTCCAAGCCTCGGAGACAGGCCGTGTACGTGTGTTTCCAAGCCTCGGAGACAGCCCGTGTACCGTAAGTAATGGCCTTGCTGGAGGGAAGCCATTAGACATGCTCGGGGGGATGGAGTGCGAGCCTTGCCCTGGGCCAGGCAGGAGCCTGCCTCTTCACCTCCCTGACTTGTCCCCTCCCTGTTTGTCCCCTCTGCCAGCGCTGACCCTGCAGATGGATGGCCTTCCTGTCTGGAGCCTCCTGTTTTGATGATGAAGATATGGAGACCGAAGGATTTATACTATTTGGTTCCACAACAGGAATTTAAAAATATGTTTGGGGGGCCAGGAGATGGCATGGTGGTTAGGGTGGTTGGACTCCTATGTGGCCAACTGTGGTTTGAGTCCTGGACCCGGTGGCTTAAAAAATCATGCTGGGTGCGTGTGCGTGTGTGTGTGCCAAGAATCCCAAGAGGAGCATGCAGGGAAGGATTGCAGTGTGGCCATCCCCCCGGAGGCCGATTTCTCACTTTCCCTCTCCTGTCTGTCTCCTCTCTGGCAAGTGCACATGCCCTATGGCAAAAAACTAAAAAATAAAATTAACAAAAACAGAAGATATTTGGCAGTTATTTTAAATTACACAACATTTGACCCTGGCTAACTTTAAGTTGAAGTTGCTGTATAGAAGTCAATCCATTATTTTGAAAACAGAATTTGAAGTTAAAGATAATTCGATTCTTCCCCACCCCCCCCATGTTCCACCAAAGTTCTTTATCTTTAGACTTTTTTTTTTTTTTTTTTTTGTATGAGTACACCTTAGCTTTTCTGGGAGGTTGATTTTTAAAATCATGTTTGCAGGAGAAAATATACAACTACCATGTGTTAATGTACTACTTTTAGAGGATGATGAAAGTGACACTCACACTCCCGTGTAAGGATAGGCCTTTTCACACTCCCCGGGGGCCCCTTTTATCTCTTATTTCTCATTTACGTAACGTGTTTACTGAGCACCTACTGTGGACTCACAGGGTCATTGGTGTTGAGGATTCAGCAGTAAAAAGATAGGTAAAGGAAGGGGCCTCTCTCATGGCTCTTGTGGCTCTGGGCCAGCAGACGGTGTGGTGGTTTAGGGTGCTGGACTCCCACGTGGCTGACTGTGGTCCAAGTCCGGACCTGGCAGCATGTTTCTCATTTTCTTTCTCGTGCTCTCTCTGTCCCTCTTATGGTAAATTAAAATAAAGGTAAATAAAATAATTCTTAAAAGAGAAAACATAATTTAATTCCCAATTATATGAAAGACACAAAAAAAGCAGGACTAGAGAAGGAGTGGGGCCAGCAGGTGGCATGGTGGTTGAGACACTGGACTCCCACATGGCCAACCATGGTTTGAGTCCTGGACTATTTATTTTAATCGCTCTCTCATGAGCACATGTGCCTGATAACAAGCTTATAATAAGTAAAATAAATAATTTTAAGAAAGGAAAGAGAGCTCTAGAGCCAAGTAGCCTGTAAGAAAGGTAGCTATTTCAGCAGGCAAAGCTGAGGAAAGCCTCTCTCAAGTCCCATTTTAGTGGGTTCCCGAGCGCTGTGAAGCAGCCAGCTGTGCGTACCCTGGGCCACAGCACACCGCCTTGTGGCCCTTTCAGCTTCGTCCCCAAGAGGAGTGACTTCTGGAGTGCCGCGTTTGCCACTTCCTTGGTTTCCTTTATAACGCCACCTACGAATGTGTGTGCGGTAAGAGGTACACTATAATGCCACCTCAGCCGTCTTTTTTAAAAAGTGTGCTGAGATGGGTTTTCTTAAATAATTATTTTATTTAACTTTATTTATTTTAATTTAACCAGAGAGAGACGGAGTGAGAGAGAGAGAGGGAAAGTGAGAAAGCAAGCGGTCGGTCAGTGCACCAGGGTGTGTGTTTGCTGGTTTCCTCTTTCTCTGTATTAATAGTTTTCGTAGTCTAATGGAACTGGGCTGCCTCTGTGGCCTGGTGGCCAGGGCAGTGGGACCGTGGTCTGCCACGTGGGAGTCCAGCGTCCGTACCGCTGTGCCTCCTGCCGGCCCCCACCTTAGCCATCTTTAAACACTCATCAGTACACTCAGTGCATCGTCCCTCCCCCCCCCAGCCCGTCCAGGGCTGCCACACTCTGTGGTCCCTCCGTCCTGACACAGAAGAGCCGCGCTTTCCTGCTGGGGCAGAGGCCTGTGAGCAGCCGCACTGGTGATCCTCAGAGAGGATCTTTTCCGGTAGCTCAGGCAGGGGTGCCCCGGGGACTCTTGGTCACGGGCTCAGGCAGTTCTCTCTGGACTCCACGGGATGGGAACGTGGAGGTGACCGCATCACATGCTTCAGCTGACATTTGGTGGAGGAAGGCTTCACTGCTCACTTGGAGGAAGCACACGGCATTTTGTTACTCGGCTAGCAGACACAGTCACACGTACCGCTCGCCTCAGGCCGAGAGTTCCAGATGGAGCCTCTGTCCCCGCTGTCTCGTCTGCAGCATTTCACCACAGAGACACCCGCACTCACTTCCAGCCACGGGTCACTTTCCCCAGCCCTCGTCCTCAAGCAGCCACCGACCTTGCTGTCTCTGATTCACCTTTTATGGACTGTACGTCCGTGAGTGGAGCCACGTACCGTGGCCTCTGGCGTCTGGCTTCTCACACTCCTGCGTGTCAAGCCCCCTGTCTCAGCCCTCGGTTACGGAGTGCGTTCCTTGCCGGCCTCTGCTCACATCCCCGTGCACGGCTCTGCCGCCTTGTCTCGTCCGTCTGAGGGCCATGGTGTTCTGCTCGTGAGCGATGAATGCCCGAGCGTGTGCAGAGCCTTCCGGCTCCGTGGGCCTGTGACTTGTCGGTCAGAGCACCAGGGTGTGTGTTCGTTCGCTGGTTTCCTCTTTCTCTGATTAATAGCTTTCATAGTCTCATGGAACTGGGCTGCCTCTGTGGCCTGGTGGCTAGGGCAGTGGGACCCCACACGGCCGATGGCATGATTTGGGTCCTGGATCCCCGGACTTGAGAAGCACACCGGGCACCTGCGCGTGTGTACCCACGTTCTCAAGGGGCGGAGATGGAGGGAAGGGATCGCAGGGGAACCGTTCCCAGTGGGGCGTGCTTCTTCTCCCTCCGTCTGTCTGTCCATCTGCCTCTGGTGTGGGCATGTGCCCCCTAGCAAGAACAAACAAGGGGGTGGGGTTCATGGGCAGACCTGGGGACAGTATTGCAGTGCAGTAAGGCAGGCAGAGAGGGGCGGCACGTTCCCACTCGGTGGGAGCTGGAAGAGCACTCAGAGGCTGGGAGCAGACTGGGTTACAGGAGCTGGAGGGGAGGGAGGGTGGCAGAGTCCCAGCTGAGACCGCAGGCCCCGGGCGGCTGTGCGGGGGGAGCGGCACTGGAAAACAGTACATGTGGCAGGTTAGCTGAGATGCTGCACGCTTCCAACACGACGTAGTGACAGCCGCCTGAGACGACGACGCGCCCACGGCCCTCACTGGCCTCTCCATGTGGTGTTCCCGTGCCGGACGGCGCCCCGTACCCCACAGACGCGCGCAGTTGGTGACAGATGAGAAAAATAGGATTAATACGAAAGAAGAAAGTGTGACGTGAAGAGGTTGCAGAGGCGGAGCTGTCCAGGGGATCTGGGCTTGTGGCCCAGGAGGTGGCAGGCACTGTCCTCGCTCTAGGGCTGCCGTGGCCCACAGGACGCACGTGGTCACCTGCGTGTACGGCATTCCCAGCAGACGGATTGCATCGCTACTGCCTTGTTCTTAGCAGTTCGAGGGTGACAGCCATGTTCCAGGACAGTCTTTGTGAGGCTGCTGACAGCTGGGCTTATTTTTATTAGTGTAACTCACCTGTCGCGTGCTCTGGACCGAGCATCGGCTGTGACTGGCTACGGCTGTCTGGGGCTGCTTCATCGTGGCCGCCCTCCTGCTGGGCCACGTGGGCTGTTTAGCGCTCACCTTGGGGGCTGTGTCGCTCCTCGCTGACCGGATGTGCAGGTGTTTCTTGGCGGCTTTCTCCCTGGCGTTGAGCAGACGGCGTCTTCCAGAGCCTTGGTCACGGTCATGGAGTCCGTGTGTCATGACCGAGCGGAGCTGCCTCCTCGGCACACCTGTCAGAGTGCGTGTGGGTCCCATCTGCACTGTTCGGAAGTCAGAGGCGTCCTGTGACTCAAAGTATTGTTCCCTTCATGTTTAGTATTGCCATGGCATCTCGCGTGTGCGTGTGTGCCCTCAGTCCAAGGGGGGTGGTGGCATGGCTGTCCCCCGTGTGGGGCATTTCTCACTTTCTCTCTTCCTCTCCCCCCAGCTGTCTCCAGCAAGCATCTGAGCCCTCTGGCAAATAATTTAAAAAATAAATAAAAAGCATTTTTGAGATCTACAGGACAGACAGTGAGCTGCACATACTAAAAGAGAGTGCTCTGGACCGAGCATCGGCTGTGACTGGCTACGGCTGTCTGGGGCTGCTTCATCGTGGCCGCCCTCCTGCTGGGCCACGTGGGCTGTTTAGCGCTCACCTTGGGGGCTGTGTCGCTCCTCGCTGACCGGATGTGCAGGTGTTTCTTGGCGGCTTTCTCCCTGGCGTTGAGCAGACGGCGTCTTCCAGAGCCTTGGTCACGGTCATGGAGTCCGTGTGTCATGACCGAGCGGAGCTGCCTCCTCGGCACACCTGTCAGAGTGCGTGTGGGTCCCATCTGCACTGTTCGGAAGTCAGAGGCGTCCTGTGACTCAAAGTATTGTTCCCTTCATGTTTAGTATTGCCATGGCATCTCGCGTGTGCGTGTGTGCCCTCAGTCCAAGGGGGGTGGTGGCATGGCTGTCCCCCGTGTGGGGCATTTCTCACTTTCTCTCTTCCTCTCCCCCCAGCTGTCTCCAGCAAGCATCTGAGCCCTCTGGCAAATAATTTAAAAAATAAATAAAAAGCATTTTTGAGATCTACAGGACAGACAGTGAGCTGCACATACTAAAAGAGAGGGGCCAGCAGGTGGTGTGGTAGCTTAGGTGTTGCATCCCACCTGGCGGACCGCGGTTCAAGTCCCAAATCTTGTGGCTTGAGAATCATGGTGGGTGCGTGCGTGCGTGCGTGTCCAAGGTCACAGGAGGACAGTGGAGGAAAAGGGGTTGTGGCGTGGCCACCCACCCCTCCCCTAGGAGGTGATGTCTTGCTTTCCCTCTCTCTGTCTCTCTCTGGCAAGTGCACATACCCTATGGCAAAAACCTTAAAAAAATTTTTGCTGATCGACATGGTATCCACCCATAGAACTCACCACAGTGAAGGCGTGGGCCCGTCCGTCACCCCCGAGTTCCCTCACACCGTCCAGGACCTCTCTCCTACCCGCTACCCTCGGTGCCCAGACAACCCCAATAAGCATTTTGTCGCTTTAGATTGGTCTGCATTTATTTATTTATTTATTTTGGAGAGGTTTTTGCTATACAGCGTGTGCACTTGCCAGAAAGACAGAGACAGACAGAAAGCAAGAAATCAGGCCCCAGGAGGGATGGCCACGCTGCATTCCCTTCTCCTCCATTCTCCTCTCAGGATCTTGGGCACGCACGCACACGCGCGTGGTGTAAGTTTAAGCCACTGCACAAGGGGGTGGTGTAAGTTTAAGCCACTGGGTCCGGGACGTGAACCACGGTCGACTACATGGGAGTCCAGCGACATAGCCATTACGCTAACTGCTGGTTCCTAGATTGGTCTGCATTTTCTAGAAACTTAGATAAACATAATCGTGCAGTAGGTGCTCTTTTTTTCTGGTTTCTTTCCCTCCAAACAATTACTTAGAGATTCATTTGTGCCTTGTCTGTCAACAGCTACTCCTTTTTGTTGCAAAATAGCACCCTATCGTATGGATACACCTGTGGGAACTCTTGGACAGTTCTTTGGGTTTGCTAGTATTATTTGTAACACTCCAAGAGACTAACATTGATAGACTAACATTGATATACAGTTCAAACTCTGTATTTTTTAAATAATTATTTTATTTACTTGTTTATTTTTCACATGGCTTTTTTTTTTTTTTTTGGAGAGGTTTTTGCTATGGGGCGTGTGTGTTCGCCAGACAGACAGAGAGAGACAGTGAGACAGAAAGTGAGAAATCACCCCCAGTGGGGATGGCCACGCCGCAATCCCTTCTCCTCCATTCTCCTTTCGGGATCTTGGGCACGCACACACACGTGCCCGGCGTGAGTTTTAAGTCACTGGGTCCGGGCCGCGAACTGTGGTCGACTACGTGGGAGTCCAGCGACATAGCCACTACGCTAACTGCTGGTCCCAGAGAAAGTGGGACAGCAAGTTCACCAGGTCTGGAACTTGAACTGAGGTCAGCCATGTGGGAGTCCTGCACCCTTAACCACCACACCACCTGCCAGCTCTCACATGGCTTTTGCCAGAGAAAGAGAGAGCGAAAGCAAGCCACCAGGTCCAGGACTTGAACCGTGGTCGGCCATGTGGGAATCCCAGCGCATACGCACTGCACCACCTGCTGTGCCCCCAACTCTCTTTAGTAAAGGGATTTCTTTTTCATCCTATTCAGGGCAGAGCTGCTTGGTCATTCATTTTCAGGGCAAGTTTGAGCATGCTGCCACAGATGGAAGAGACAGCCTGCCCACCCCTCACGCCTGCGTTCTGCGAGGTTTTCCAGGGGAGAGACAGCCCGCCCCCCCTCGCGCCTGCGCTCTGTGTGGTTTTCCAGGGGAGTGTGCCTGTTGAGCTCTGTTTTCGATCTGGATTATGCCTATTTCGGCAGATCCCCTTCACCTGACCTTCACAGGGAGCCGCTGTGGATGCAGTTAATCTACCTCCTAATTTCACAGGACAAAACAAATGCCCTCTTTCTCAGGCCGTAGGAATTTTATTAATATGTGGTTGGTTAAGACTGAGATCAAATGAGATAAGCTCTCATTAACCTGGTGGTAGGAGATACCTACGTTAATCTCCCGTGGCGTCTTGATTAAATCGCTTGCTTTCTGCTTCTGTTCCTGGGCATTTGGAAAGCTTACTGCTTTTTGGTTTCCATGGATGATCTGGGAACGTACTTAGAGATCTGACAGTTAGTCAAACCCTGAGGTTCTGGCTGTGTGTAAGGACTGGACTTTAGCCCGGAGTAGGAGTTTGCGGGGTGTCCGGGGTCTAGCCTTCCAGTTCCCTGTCCGTTGTCTGGGGGGGGAGGAAGAGGAGGGCGTTTTTGTCCACAGTACAGGCCTGTTCTGGGAGAGCAGGGTCCTTTGCTAGCCCAGTGTGCTGTGCTGATGGGGGATTAGGATAAGCATTTGCCATTTAATTCAAGAGAGAAAATAGAGAAGCATGCCAGATACACAGCTCTGCCATGCGTCCTCACAAAGTCGTTCCCTCCACCCTAAGACTGGCCTCCCGTAGGAGTTACTGGCTGTCGTTGTCCCCATTCCTGTGCTTAGCTTTCTTCTTGCCGGCCTGCGAGTTTCATGCGTGCTCTAGCAGACACGTCTGTGCTCGCCCATTGTACGTGCACAGGGAGTGCGCTGCGGTGAGTAGACTGCACCTTCACCCTGTCTGTACTTAAAAATGTCTAGTTACGATGTTTCTAATTGTAGCAATGAATAAGATGGAAGGTAAATACGAACTATCCTCATGAGCTTAAGGTTTTCACCATGGGGTATGTGCGCTTGCTGAAGAGAAACAGAGACAGCGAGAGGGAAAGTGAGAAACCAGCCCCTCCCCAGGAAGATGGCCATGCTGCAGTCCTTTCTCCTCCTGGGATTTTGGGCACACACACACGTGCCCGGGTCTGGATCTCAAACTGTGTTTGGCCATGGGAGAGTCCAATGTATCAACCATCAGGCCACCTGCTGGCCCCTGAACTACTAGTGTATTAACCATCAGGCCACCTGCTGGCCCCTGAACTATTATATTTTTAATAGTTTACTCCCCTTGCTTTTAAGCAGACTCTTGAGCCAAAGCTGTTTTTTTGTCGTTTGTTCCCACTTTGTCTTTCAGTGAATTACATGTACAGACGGAGGCAGGTGTTCATCGGGGTGGGGAGGAGTCCATAGAGGAATAAAGTTTGTTTTCAAGTCTTGAGAAGTTCACAGTCTAAAGGGAAACTCAGACTAACAGACCAGTAAATGGAAATTCAGTGGAAGCGCTGTGTAAGAATTATTTTTAAAGTACTTTGGAGGCCTAAAACGTGAGTAAAGGTCCTAGAGTCATAGTACCCCAGTGGAAAGAGAGGGAACTGAGGAGGAAAGAGGAGATTTGGTAGGGTGATGAGACAGGCCAGGGTGCAGGGGCAGGTAAACAAACTCAGTTTTGGATGTATTCAGTTTGAATTTGAGCACACTGGCCTTTTTTTAATGAATTATTTAATTTTTATTTGTTACTATTATTTTAATTTGACTAGAAAGAGACAGAGGGAAAGAGAGAGGGGTGAAGTGAAGCCACGAGCCTTGTGGGAGTGCAGCACCCTAACCTCCATGCCACCTGCCAGTCCCCACGCTGTTGTTCTTCCTGGGTAATCTGCAGGTTTCGTGGTGCTTATGAAAGGGCAGGGCTAGCCTGGTGCGACAGTGCAACATGGTGCTCTGAGAGCTGATCCACCGGGTCAGCAGTTCTCATCCAGGGACCTCCCGGGTACCCAGGCGCGTGAGCGCCCAGGCCTGCCCTGCTGAGGCGTGCGGGTCACTGGTTGAGGCTCTGGTAGGGTGCTCTGTCTCTCACTCATGGAATAAATGAACTCCAGAAAGCAAAAACAAAAACCACACTTGCTCCTGTTTGTAGGTTGGGATTCAGTATCACTGTGCATGGGGAGGTCACAGTTCCTGAGTAAATGTTCTGTATGACCTTAGCAAAGCTGACGTCACTCGTGTAACATTCCACGCTATGGAACTGGCATTGCAGAGCCCGCGTAGGGAGATGAGGTGATCAGAGGTTGAGCATCCCTAATCAGAAAATCTGACGTCTGAAATGCTCCAGAATTGGAAACGTTCTGAGTGCTGACATGACACATGTGGGAAATTCCACAGCTCAGCCATGTTGAGGGGTCACAGTCAAAACCCTGCCCGACAGAATATTGCAGAAAATGACTTTCAGGCTCTGTGTATAAGGTGTACACGAAACATAACTGAATTTCTGTTTAGGCTTAAGTCCCCACCCTAAGATACCTTGTTACATATGTGCACATATTCCAAAATCTGAAAAACATCCAAAACTTGAAACACGTCTGGTTTCAAGCACTTTGGAGAAGGGATCTTCAACCTCTTCTCACTTAAATCCTGGTGCTGCTTTTCATTTGTAAATTTGAAAGCAGGCATCTATCACTTTAAGAAAAATATCACCTATTTGGGAGTAGGTATCAACATCCATGGTGCAAAATTTAGAGGGAGAGAGGAGTACATGCTGAAAAATAAGTCTCTCTCTCATCCCACCCTCCACCTTGAGGTACAGTGGGTGTCACCAGCTGTCGATTGCCTCGTGGATTCCAGAGGCGATGTGCCTCCGGTTGGTGGATCTGCACCGTCTGCAAGCCCTCGGCCCTTTCAGCTTCCTGTTGTGCTCGCGTGTGCTCCTAGCCCCAGGTTCCTTCCTGGTCAGCGTGCCTTGTAAATTGCAGTCTGTAGACAAAAACCCAATTAGAGTGAGGAAGGCCTTCCCGATGGCTCCCTCATTTCCCAGTGGTGGGAGTCGCAGCACAGGTCCGCTGCTGAGCTGAGTTACTTATTGGTGTGATTGGCTGAGACCAGGCTGGCTGCCTGGCTGCTGAATGGGGCGGGTTCTCCTCACAGGGCAGGGGCTTCGGTCTGTGTCTAGATCATTCACCGAGGAGGTACCAGGCTGCCTTGTCCCTCGTGACGGGCCGTGGAGCACTCCCTTGACTCGATACACCATTCTTCAGTCCCCTTTCCAGGCCTCCTGTGGTAGCAGTGCTGCAGTGCACGGACCGTGTCAGCACCGTGTCTGTGTTCCGGGTCGCTCTCTGTCAGTCGTGTTGCTCTAAACCTCCACCACTTGAGCTGTTTCCCCACACGTTCGACAGCCGTGTGCCGCTGAAGTTCCTGATTCAACTAAGAGGTGAAAGCGTGGCTGCGTTGTGGCTTTAATTCCTCTTCTCTGACTGTGGAGTCTGGGCCCCTCTCTGTATGAGCGAGTCACTCGTCGTTCCTTTCCTGAGAACTGACCATGGCCGTATGCGTCCATCTCTCTGTTCCACTGTTACCCTTTCCGATTGGTCCGTAGTTTATGTAGACGGGGAAATTAGCTCTTGGTGATGAGACTTCCCTTAACCAGGGGCTGAGCGCAGATGTGACTTCTGAATGCCATTTTTATGTTTGTCGTTTGACTTTGTTGATGGTGCTGTGCTATGAAGAATTTGTTTATACTATAATAGGACCTAGTCTTAATTCTCTTTTTATTGTCAGAGGGCATGTGTGCTTGCCAGAGAAAGAGCACGCGTGGTCATGCCGCAGTGCTGTCTCCTCCGTTTCCGCGCTCCGTCAGGATTTGGGGCACACGCGCACATGTGCCTGGCATGTTTTCAGGCCTCTGGGGTCAGCATGTGAACCTTGCTTAACCACTACACTACCAGGCTACAGTTCATCTTTTTTTTTTTTTTTTTTATTGCTCCAGAATTTTGTGTAATGTTTAGAACATTTTCAAATATTACCTTTACCGTATTTTGAATACTCATGATGTTTTTGACCGTCTGGAATTCCAGTTATTTTTCACTGATCGGTCTATGCGTCTGTTTCATCATTGTAGCTTTTAAAAAGTACACTCTGCTCTCTGAGAGGAGAAGTCCCCCTCATTATAAACTTCCTGGCTATCTCACGTGTTTATATTTCTGGAATTAATTTCTCTTTAAAAAAGTCTATCCATATTTTTATTGTATGGATTTACATTTAATTATTAATGAAGAGAAAGGAACATGTTTATTATATTGAGTCTTCCCACCCTGAGGCTGCTGTGCCTTTCCATTTATTCAGGTAATGTTTTTCCCAAAGTTTGTTTCTCTCACCCATGAGAGTCACAGAGACATAGACTGGCACCTCCAACGGGGCCTTAACCCCATTAGGACCCTGTTCTGGAGCACCCCAGGCCCGCCCCAGTCTCAGCTGGTCGGAGTACTAGGGCAGCTCCCAGGACAGGAACCAGGGCCTCCGGTGGGTGCAGTTGTGCCACTGCTGTGTTACCCTTATTCAAGTGACTTTGGTCTCTTTCCACAGCATTTCAAAATTTGCTTCACATTGATTTCCTTTTTCTTTTTTTTTTTTTAAGAGGTTTTTGCTATAGGGCACGTGCGCTCGCCAGAGACAAAGAGAGACAGAGAGACAGAAAGCAAGAAATCACCCCCCAGGGGGGATGGCCACACTGCAATCCCTTCTCCTCCATTCTCCTCTCAGGATCTTGGGCACGCACGCACATGCACCCGGTGTTTTAAGCCACCAGGTCTGGGACATGAACCGCGGTCGACTACGTGGGAGTCCAGCGACATAGCCATTACGCTAACTGCTGGTCGCGCTTTTTTTTTTTTTTTAAAGGTCCTCCCCATTTATTATGAGAATGGGGCGTGAGAGAGAGAGTGTGATTCCAGCTCCCGCAAGACCTGGTCACACGCAATCTCCTTCCCCCAGTCCTCCGGCCCGTCAGATTGTGGGTGCCAGTGCGCATGCCGATGTGCTCCAGGCTGGCCCGGCTGGGGATTGGACCTGCCATGCCGCAGGGGACCCAGCTTCTCCTAGCAGTGCGGTGCTGCTGCACCAGGGTGCTGGCCCACTTATTTAAGATTACTTTTAGCTACTTCATGTTTGTGGTTGCAGCTGTACATGGGGTTTTGCTGTTTGGATATTCTACTGTATCTTCTGGCTGGGTCCTGGTCTTTGTGAAAACTCGATTTCTGAGCTGCAGGTCAGCAGGACGAGGTGCTGGACTAGAGCAGTGAGTGGCAGTGGGTCCCACAGCCCACGGAGCGAGTGCCACCCTCGACTCTGCTTTGCCTTCTTGCCCCTTCTGTGCTGGTCCTGACATTCCATGTAGCTTCTTATTTTATTTTTTGAAATATTTTTGCTTGTTGGGCTGGCAGGTGGCATGGTTAAAGTGCTGGACTCCCACATGGCCAACCTTCGTTTGAATCTTGGACCTGGAGACTTGCTTTCTCACTTTCCATCTCTCTCTGATCAAATAAAAATAAATTAATTAATTAAATCTTTTAAAAAATTAAGATATTCTTGGTGGTTTTTTTTTTTTTTTTTTTTTTTTCCATGAGGCACATGCACTCACTGGAAAGAGAGAAAATGAGAAAACATCCCCAGGGTGGGATCGCCAGGCTGCGTCTCCTCCTCCCTGTTCTTCTCTCGGATTCTGGGCATACATGTGCACACTCCTGGCATGTTTTTCAAGCCACTGGGTCTGGGTCTTGAACCACACGGTCAGCTACATGGGATCCAGCCATCTTAGCCACCATGCCACCGAATAGCTCCTGCATAGCTTTTTGGTAACTCAAAGGATTGAAACCAATCACATACAACCAAGGGTTGTGTTGGTATAGTCGAGGTAATATTTAAACCTGAAATCTAGAGCTTTCTTGAGCGTTATTTTTTGTTGTTTCTTCCTCGTCAGTTGAACTGCAGGTATTTAAGTCGATGGGCGTGCTGTCTTCCTTGAGTCTTTATTGCTCTTCCCCGCTCTGACCTGCTTGTGTGGCCCTGGTACTCAGCTCAGTGACGCTGGTCGCACGCTTGCTGGATCAGAAGACCACAGTTCTTGTTTTTATGTTTTGTGATAGGTGATTTCAATGAGCAGTTTGAAAAAGCACAAGTGTAGAAAGTACTCCAACATTTATTTTCACATCGTTGAGTGTGAGTATTGTGCTTGCATTAGATGTAGTCGGGATTGTCACTGTGCACATTGTTAGGTGCAGGTTCTAGTAAACACTTATTCCTAAAACTGAGGTAAAACTGGAGCTTAAGTAACTGTTGGCAAAATGCTAGCTTTCTGTCTTGAGAAAAACAATTTGTCACCAAGAGCGGTGGTTACTAACGAGGACTGTGTTGTGTGTTGTTTGCTAAGCTTTATAAAAGGTCATTTTAGGGACTGGCAGATGCCATAATGGTTATGTCGCTGGACCCCCATGTAGTCAACTGCAGTTCGAGTTCTGAACCTGGTGGTTTAAAACTCAGTGCTGGGCGTGTATGTGTGTGTGCCCAAGATCCCGAGACAAGAATGGAGGAGAAGGGATTCCAGAGTGGCCACCCCCCCGGGGGGTGACTTTTTACTTTCTGTCTCTCTTTCTCTCTGGCAAGCACATGCCCTATAGCAAAAGTCTTGCTCTTTACAAAAAAAAAAAAAAAGTTGTTTTGATACCAGGGCCAGAGAGGTATTCTATGTTATAGTTCTTGACTTTCATCTAGAACCCATCAGGGTTGGGACTTAATAGAAAGTTTTATCTGCCCACTCTCTGAGAGGAGATGCATTGAAAATAAGCTTTGAGCTTTCTTTTTACCCTGTTCTGCAAAGAAAATATGTAATTAAGATAAACTTTGTTTATTCAGCTTTTTAATTTTTTTTTCATTTATATTAGGTCATTGGGAAAGTCATGACATATTTTTTGAGGTTTTTCTATGCAAAAAATGTTTCATAACTTAACCGATAACCCAGTGATTTCACAGAACATTTTATTTAGAATCTTCTTAATGACTCTTAAAATTTCTAGTCAGATCTAGTAATAATTTTTTTAGGCCATATTTGTTTTCAGTTAATATGGGTTCTAATAGTGACTTTAGGAAAACTATGTATTGGTAGATTAGGACTCAAAAATTGTACAGAAAGCATAGAAGGGACCAGACAACGGTACAGCATTAATGCATCTGAACCCACACAGGAAGGTCCTGGGTTCGTGTCCTGGGACCTCCCTGTACCTGCTGTGTGCTTGCCTGAGGTGGGTTGTGGCATGAACACCCTAATGGGGTCTGTCTTTCTCATGGAAGACAGAAAGAAACTTTTACAAAAGAAAGAAACTTTTAAAAACTTTTAAAAAGCAACTTTTTAAAAAAAGGCAGAGAAATAATCATTTAAAAAATTTGACCTTAATGAAAAGGCCAAGAAAAGATGCCATTTATTTTGCATTGTTGTCATTTTTTTTTTCAGTTGAGTCATGTGTAAGTGAACTGGACAGAGCTGACAAAGTCTGGAAGCCACGTTCTCCAAATGGCATCTGATAGATCGGAAAGACTTTCCACTGGGAAGATTATTGGATAGTTCAGATTTTTGAGTTGTCCTTGTGGAAAGGTGGCTAGGCTAACGTGGTGTCCTTCCAGAGGGACGTACACACACGCACCTGGCAAGAGTTTCAAGCCACTGGGTCTGGGACTTGAACCCTGGTTGGCCACGTGGGAGGCCAGCACTGTAACCACTATACCACCTGCTGACCCCCACAATATATTTTAGCCGGCATATTCAAAATATTTCAATATGTAACCAACATAAAAATTACCGATATATTTTACATTGTTATTTTTTTTTTTTTTGAGAGAGAGGTTTTTCACTATAGGGCGCGTGCGCTCGCCAGACAGAGACATAGAGACAGAAAGCGAGAAATCACCCTTCAGGGGGGATGGTCACGCTGCAATCCCCTCTCCTCCATTCTCCTCTCGGGATCTTGGACACGCACGCACACGTGCCCGGCGTGAGTTTTTAAGCCACCGGGTCTGGGACACGAACTGCGGTCGACTATGTGGGAGTCCAGCGACACAGCCATTACGCCAACTGCTGGTTCCCTACATTGTTATTTTTGATACTGTCTTTGAAGTCCGTTCACAGTTACCTTTAAACACCTCTCAGTGTGGAGTCCCACGTGGAGGTCGCTGCTCTCAGCCCCATGTGGCTGTCCTGTTGACAGGGCTTGTGTAGTCAGAAAATTGGATATGTATTCCGAACAGGCCAGAAACCCCTCCTCATGTTCCAGCAGGAGGGAAGAAATTTAAAGCATAAAAAGATCGTGAGATAGTCTGTGTAGAGACAGGTTGTGAATTTGTGCATAACACTTTTCTTTTAAAGCCATGCACTAAAGTCTAGGCACCCTTAGTAAAATGGTAAGATTAGGTCCAGCTTTGGAACTAAGAGGAAAAGGCTTAAGCCCCAGTGCCTGAAGGATGCGGTTGTGAATCTGCCTCGCTCACAGTGTCCTTTAAAGCACTAGCCTCTTGAGTGCAGAGGGCAATGTCAGTTTTGTGAAGTGTAGTAAAAGTTCTTCCTCACTGCGGGAGTATGTTAGCACTGGGAGCACTAGGACATTTGGCTTAACTGGGAATAGGTAAAAGAAGTGCTTTAATGCTATAAGTGGAAAGTTCAGAGTTCTTGGTTTCTCTCATTCAGTGATATAAATCATACTGGAGTTAGGTTTTTTTTTTTTTTTTTTCTTCCAGTAAGCCTACAGCCATGTAGCCATGGAACACTGTCATGTGTGTAGTGCTGGAAGCGAGGGCCCAGTGCAGACTACCATAAAAGAAGTCCCTATTGGAAAAGGTAACCACAGAGATAAAGGCAAGCCTTAGACTGAGAGGACTTGTTTGCAAAAGATCATTTTCAAATATATAAAGAAGGGCCAGCCCTGTACTGTAGTGGTTAGGTGCTATACCTAGGAAGCTGGATCCCACGTGGCTGGCCCCGGGTGCAAGTGTGCATATGACTGCATCCACCGGGGGCGCTTTCTTTTTTTGTCTCTGTGGAGCTTATGCACCCTCTGACGATTAAAAAAAAAAAATCAGTGACAAAAAGACAGCCCCAAAGAAAAAGGGACAAAGGATTTGTATTCTTAGGAAACTACAGTCTATCAGATGCTAGGAACATGCTAGACCTGTTTAGTAATCAGGGGAGGTGCAGATTTAAAAATGTCAGATAACATTTTACGCTTATTAACTTGGCAAATATTAAATGCCGGACAGTTCCAACGGCTGTCAAGAATACGGAGCAGTAGAATTCACATTGCTAGTGGAAGTGAAACAGGTGTAGACTGCTCAGGAAAGCAATTTAGCAGTGTCCAGTGGAGTGCAAGTGCTTAACCCGGGGCCTCTGTCCTGGTGTCACACAGTGGAGACTGCGTGGCAGGTCAGAAAAAGGGGGCGCTGCGTGCGTCAGTGACTTAACAGTAAGCGGAACCAATGCTGAGCTTACCTTCGGTTCTCCACTGTTTGTATGAGGCTAAACGGTCACAGGTGGGCTCTACACATTGAAGTGCGCTTTTCCCATCAGGTGGGAAAAGAAGAAACACGCACGAGAATGCCACAGCCCACTTAGGCCAGCCATCGCGCTGGTGGGAACGGAGTGGGGCAGGAAGGAGGGTGTACCCAGGCATCGCTGCACCGCAGCACGGGAAGACTAGGGACCCCAGGCCCATGCCTTCTCCATCCCCCTTCCCAGACGGGCCGCGTTGGGGCGGTGTCTGACTTTCTGAGTCTGGACCTGCAAGTGGAAGCAGATGAGTGTGTGGTTAGTAGCACGGGCTCTGGTCACACAGTGGGCGTGGGGCTGCCTGGGGTCCTCGTAGAGCAGTTGCAGCGCCCGGTGCTGGCGCACCTGGTGTCCGCACCGCACAGGTGGCGCGGTGTGGCTGGGGAAACGACCCTGGGCGTTACGCTAATGTCTAGCATGGGGAAGTGCAGAGCGGGCTCCTCGCAAGAACAGGTAAATACAAGTTGAATGAATGAGCGTATGCACACTCATCCCCTCGTGCCTACTGGTTCAGCATCTGTGATAGACAGCCATGGGTTGAAAATATTCCAGAGAAAATGTTGAGTGCGTCTGTACTGAACATCGGATGTTCAGCAGCCATGGCTAGTCCCCTCAGGGGAGTCGGAGACGCGGCTTCCTGTCTACCTGGAAGGAGAGGACGGATACAGGCAGCCGGCCCGCTGACCATCCAGGCTGTGGGGGGACCACCATCCTGTTTGCGGTTTGCATTTAAATATGAGAGACAGTGTAAGTAGTGCTTAGGAATTCAGGCTCTGGATTCAGATAATCTGGTCTGTAATGAGTTAACTAGTTTTGTCTTAGTTATTTCATTGGTAAATGAGGATGATAATGGAACTTACCATGTAGGGTCCTTACCGTGTAGGGTTGTTGTGAGGTGATGTGATTAGAACGTGTGTCAGCTTGGGTCCTCTGAGGAGCAGGTGGCAGGGACAGGTTTGCTGACCCAGAGCTGTGCTGGGGAAGTCCCTGAAAGCGAAAGCTGGAGGGAGCTGAAGGAAAGTGGGGTCACCACCTGCAGGGCTGACCCTCTGGAGGGAAGAGGAGGAAGGAGGACTGAGTCAGGGGCTCAGCCTGGTGTCATTCTGAGAGAGACTGGGCAAAGCCAAAGCCATCAGGAGGCTTGTGTCCTAGGAAGGGGCCTGTCTTGGGTCCCCCCACCTCCCTGGGAGCCGCCTGCAGAAGCGAGGTGTCACATGAGCCTGGTGACGGGGAGGCAGGTGGGGCAGCATGCTGGCCAGTCATGCTGCTCACAGGCAGAGCTAAGAGGGGCTCTCCCTGCCATGTGGTGCTTGGCCCTCGGGCAGGTAGATTAACCTTAGCAACATGGTTCAGGAGATCGGGGTATTTATTTTTTTTCCAAAGGGAAAGCCAGCTACCCGTTATATTAATCGAATAATGTGGCTGTTTTTTTTTTTTTTCTTAGGAAACAGAAATGCTGTTCTATAGGTGGGAAATTCACCACTTAAGAATCTTTTGCTGATAAACACTGCTTTTTGTTGTTGTTTGTTTGCTGTAGGGTATGTGCACTCGCCAGAGAGAGTGAGAGAGAAAGTAAGAACACCTAGGGGAGATAGCCACTCTGCAGTCCCTTCTCCTCCATTCTCCTCTTGGGATTTTGGGCACACACCTGCAGGTGCTTGGTGTGATTTTTCAGGTCACTGGGTCCGGGACTCAAACCATGCAATCGGCCATGTGGGATCCAGCTTCCTTAACCTCCACGCAATGTGCTGGCCCAACACTGTTCACTTTGAACAGTGCTGGAGTGTACCTTCTGTGTGTATAGCTCCCTTACATATTTGCAGTGCTGCCTTGGGCGGAGCTGAAGATACTGAATTGCCTGGTGAAGGATATTGCATTTCAGTGTGGAGGGCCACTTGTCCAGCGTGGTTGGGAGAGTCGCACCAGGTTGCAGAGCGACTCCAGTGTGGAGTGCTGCTTCTGTGTTTCCGACAGCCCCGAGTGTGGTGACAGTGCCTGGCTTTGCACTCCTTACTTGAGGGTCTTTTCAAATGTTTACTGCCAACGTTTCTCTTGGGCGCTTCCAGTTTCCTGGTGGACATGTGACGGCTCCTTGTTTATTAAATAAATGATACTCTTTTCTGTCATGTTTTACAAATAATTCTCTCCACCTTTCATTTGTCTTTTTTTTATTTTTGCATTTTGCCATATATGGTTTTTAAATCTTGATATGGTACGCATCTACCAATATTTTTCTTGTATGCTGTCTGTTTTCTCTTTTGAACTACCTACAACTTTCTAAACTACCTACATGCCTCTACACATCTATTCTGGGACATTACTAAAACTTCCTTTGAATGCGCTTAAAAGTCAGTCAGTCTTGTTGCTATTACTTTGAAATAGCATAAATTATGGAAAAGTAAGGAGGCTTGCAAACTGTGCCCTAGATGCTAACTTGTTAGATTGAGCCAAGTCACTTAGTGTTGAAAAAATACTTTTTTTTTTTTTTTGCTACCTCATGTAAAACAAAGCACTTTAAAGAACAACCTTTGGGTATAGCTAAAACTATTGCTTTAACAGATACTTTTATGTCAAAAAAAGGGTGCTGCTTTTGTGTAAGTGGGGCATGGTGTAGGTAAGTCTACGTTAGACAAGATTTCCTAGCTTCTTTCTGGCCCCTCCTGCCCTCACACCCTGCCCCCCACTTGCAGAGTATGGAAACACATCACTTCAAAAGTTCAGCTTTTCGGTTTTTTGTTTGTTTGTTTGTTTTTGAGAGATTTTTGCTGTAGGGCATGTGTGCATTGCCAGAGAGACAGAACGCGAGAGGTCACCTCCCCGGGGAATGGCCACACCCTAATCCCTTCTTCATTCTCCTCTTAGGATTTTGGGTGAGCGCGTACACACACACACACACACACACACACACACACACAAATGCACATGCACCTAGTGTGAGGTTTTTCAGTTGCCAGGTCCAGGACTCGAACCGCCATCAGCCGTGTGAGTCCAGTGACGTAACTGTTATGCATCTTCTTTTTATTTCCATGTGTTGCCTTGAATGCTAACCTCTATGAGAAAATTTTGAAAGGTCATTGAAAAAGAGTTTATACAAAGAAATGGAAAACTATACAGAGTTTTTCATAATGTTCATTATGAACCTATTTCTTGGCTAAGTTTTAGTATGTTTTTGTAGACTCAGGAATGGGAATGTCTATACAGAAGCAATGCCCCAAATTTACGTGTATAAGAGAGACTTAGGGACTGGAACTTCTGGGTATTGCTTCTGTAGTCTTTTGAAGAAAGATACTTTGATTATTGCAGCCTCGTTTCTCTGTTATAAAATACTGTAGACCCGAAAAAAAAAAGATACTTCAATATTAACAGCATGGCTTGTATTTCTTTCTAATCATGTGACTGGAGCTGAGAAGAACATGGTATCCACATGTCTCTCTGGACACCACATTGTACCACACGTGTACACGTGCTCTGTGTGTGCATGTATGTGTGTGAGTGTGCACATGCATGCCTTTAGGAGTGAGATCAGATTTCAGTGAAAGAACACCTGAGCTCAATATGTTTGAAAGATGACTTCTAATAGAGAAAGGGTCTTCAAACTTTCATCATTTTCATTGTTTTTCCACAAGCTTTCTCCTAAATGGAAGGAGTTTAGCGTAAAAAGACTGTTTTTCCAAAACTATTTGTGGGAAATAAAAAAACCTAACATTACAGGACCAGCAGATGGCATAACAGTTACATCACTGGACTCACACACAGCCGACGGCGGTTCGAGTTCTGGACCCGGCAACTTAAAAACCTCACGCCCAGTGCGTGTGCACGTCTCCCAGTATCCATCTGCCCCCCCCCCCATCCACAGAAGACTGGCAAAGATGTGGTTTAAGGGTGGCAAAATTTACATGTGAAACCTTTTAGCGTGACCACTTGAGTGTGTGGCGTGGGCTCCCCCCCCACCCCCGGGTGTCCTGTGGATGTCTGATGCAAATCATGGAGTTCCCGTTGTCAGACCGTGCGAGTCCTCTTAACCTTCATAGGTCCGCCGGGCATCCAAGGGCCAGCTGCGCTTTGGGGAGGCTCCCGCAGCGGAGGACTCCGGTCCTGGCGGTAGCACTTAACACATGTCTTCAGCTGTGTCCGGGGCTCAGCCCATTGTCTTTTTGGAGCAAGGCCAGTCCCATGCGTGTCCGTGTCTCCCGCGCAGTTACCCTGGCAGGCAGTGGGTAGGTGTACGAGTGTCCTTAGGCAGTTTGATTTCAGACAAGGCACCTGCACGCAGAGGCTCCTCTGCTCCGCTATGAAATGTGATTCGATAGTCCTCAGTTATGGGCGTGGCTCCAGCCTCTAAGCCCCACCCGGCCACGCCCACTCTGCGCTCATTGGCTCGCTCAAGGTGTCCTTGTTCCCCAAGGACGCCCTTTCCCTTCTAGCCTAGCACCCTGGTCCTCACGTCTTGAGCCTTGTAGGGCATAGACCGTATTTGTTTTCATTTTTAAAAATACAGACCTGGGATCAGCAGGTGGCGTAAAGGTTAGTCGCTGGACTCGCATTAGTTGCCCGCGGTTCGAGTTCTAGCCTTGGTGGCTTAAAATTCACACCTGCCCGCGTGCATGACCAAATCTCCGGAGGAGACTGGAGGAGAAGCGGTTGTGCTGTGGCCATCCCTTTGGGGGAAGGGATGGTTTCTCACTTTCTGTCTCTGTCGCTCTCTGTCTCTCAGGCAAATGCACACACCCTATAGCAATAATCTTTCTTAAAAAAAAAAAAATTAAAATACAGACTTTAGGGCTGGCAAGTGGCGTGGTAGTTGAAATGCTGGACTCCCAAATTGTCTACCAAGGTTCAGGTCCTGGACCTGGTGGCTTACTTTCTCACTTTCTCTCTCTTTCTGTCACCTTCTGGTTAAATATATTAATATATTATATATTACTAT
This sequence comes from Tupaia belangeri chinensis, assembly GCF_000334495.1. NCBI lineage: Eukaryota > Metazoa > Chordata > Mammalia > Scandentia > Tupaiidae > Tupaia > Tupaia belangeri. Next base: position 9,442,931 of record NW_006159501.1, read on the forward strand.
ATTAATACATTATATGTTACTATATTA
>NW_006159501.1:9442982-9446547 GCF_000334495.1 Tupaia belangeri chinensis
ATAATATATGTAATTTTATGTTAACATATGTATTTGTATATAATTAATATATATCACATATAAATATATATAATAAAAATAAATGATTCTTTAAAAATAAATATAGGCTTTCTCTCTCCCTTCTCACTAAGATTTTGAGTCAGTGTCTAGAATGAGGCCTGGTCTTACTTTCTTTATAGGAAATGTTAAAATAGATGATTACATAGATTCTATGAAATGCTGTATCTCATTGATGCTAGAACGCCTCTATGACAATGACATGTTTCATTTTGTGTGTATGTGCATGCGTGTGTGTGTGAGCATGTGTGTGTGTATGTGTATGTGCACATGTAAGTGTGTGTTTGTGTGTGTGTATACACAAGTATGGATGGAGAGGGAGGGAAGCAGGGAGAGAAGCTCCCAGGAGGTTGTGGAGATCAGCTGGGGTTCAGCACGCTGCTCTGGCCTGGTACTTGTGTCACCTGCTCTGAGACATTTGTCCCTTCAAGGGTCTTTCCTTTGTTATGTTATCATGCTGTCTTTATAGCCTTTAAAAAGACTCTCTAATAATGAGCTTAAGTGCCTTTCGTATGTGTTTATTTTCTCCATTAGATTCTGATGTACCAGGCTGGCCCTGGGACTTAGGATTTTTGGATTTCCTGTGCTTTAAAAAAAGAAAGAAAGAAAGAAAGAAAAGCATGTGGAGTTTATTAAGGGAGGAAAACCTTCAAAAGCTTCCAACGCAGTGGAAGGGGGCCTGAACAGGTGGCTGCAGTTGAGCAGAAATGGCCTAGTTATGTAGGAGGCTGACAAGAGAGAAAACCTGTTTCCTTTGAAATGGGTTATCAGTGCAGGTCCTGGACCTCCAGAGCCCTGGGAGTCCTGAGTTGTGCTTGGCCCTGAAGGGGCCCGATGGCGCTTGGTTTCGGTTAGTGGGGGAGGCTTCCTTCTCTTCCCTGTGCTTTGCCATGGTGGTGTGCTACAAACATGTTAATTAAGAGACATTTGAGGTGGGATCAGCAGTTAGCGTAATGGCTATGTCTCTGGACTCCCATGTAGATGACCGCGGTTCGAGTCTTGGACCCGGTGGCTTAAACTCACGCCGGGTGCGTGTGCGTGCTCAAGATCCCGAGAGGAGAATGGAGGAGAAGGGATTGCGGCGTGACCATCCCCCCTGGGGGGTGATTGCTCGCTTTCTGTCTCTATGTCTCTGTCTGTCTGGTGAGTGCATGCGCCCTATGGCAAAAACCTCTCCAAAAAAAAAGACATTTGAGGGAAAGTTTTTCAACTCTAAGGAGCTGTGTAGATGTGAATAGCTTTTAATATCAAGAATACTAATTTTTGGATGCATTTGCCTTTTGCTCAGTTTTCAAAAATGCTGTTTGAGCTGTCGGGAACGAGTGCTAGAAACGTGGGAAGGACATGCGCTTGTGCCGCGTGTGCTGCAGCGGACAGTGGTCTCCATGTCGCAGACCGTGTCTGCTGTCCTTCTCCTGGTATTGCAGACAAGGGACAGGCGGTCGTTAGTATGGATGTTATGACATCTTTCTCGGCATTGCTGCCCGTGAGCTGGCACCTTTCCTGAGGCGTCAGTGCTGTGCCAGAGCCCGGTCGTCACTTCCCACGCAGAGGACAGAGCAGCGGCACTCCTGCCAGCCCCGTCGCACGTGCGCACATGAAGGCAGTGTAGTGGCCCCTGGCGGACAGGACACCATGGACTTGGGGAAGGGCTTCCCCTCGTGGTTTCTGGAGACTGCTCCCTGTCACCATTCATCCCTTTCCCCAGGGTCCTATTCTTGGACCCCTCGGGGCTGAGGTCACACCACAGCGAGCTTTCTTCCTGCCCTTGCCCAAAGCCCCGTCCCACCAGACCCTCCAGCCCTGCAGCTCTCATGGCCTTGGGGATCTGGGGGAGCCTGACTGCCTCTCAGAGCGCTTGCAGGAAGCTCCTCTTTTCACCAGCTGCAGGCACCCCACTGGTTACGGTCTCTCATCCCCTAAACCTATAGGTACCGGGCTTTCTGTCTGCTTCTGCAGCCCCGACCTCTGGTTCTTCCAGGGCCCCTCCGCAGCCCCGTGGTGCTCCGCAAGGTGTGGGCAGACATACCTGCCAGCCAGTCGCTGAGCTTGGGCTCATCCTGGAAGGCCCCTGGCTGTCGTTTTTCGAGAAGATCCTGATTTTATATAACCTTGGCGTTTTTACTCTGAAAGTTCAGTGAAGCACTGAGCGGCAAATCCAAGTCTGCGTTGCTGATACAAAGTCTCCATTTTGCGTTACAGGTCAACTTCGTAGTGTGCCAGCTCTTCGCCTTGCTCGCAGCCGTGTGCTTTCGGACCTACCTGCACTCCAGCGAAACCAGCTCTTTTATAAGACACGTGGTCGCCACCCTGCTGGGCCTTTATCTTGCCCTCTTTTGCTTTGGATGGTAAGTAATTATTTTGACCATCTCTGAATGAAGGCTGTTAGAGTATATTTGAGAATTGAGTGTGTAGAAAGATACATTATGGAGGGTTTTGGTCTTAAAAAATGTTCTCTTGGGGCCCATTTTTAAATTATTTTTTTATTTATTTATTTCGGAGAGGTTTCTGCTATTGGGTGCGTGTGCTCACCAGAAAGAGAGAGAGACAGAGATACAGAAAGTGAGAGATCACCCCCCAGGGGGGATGGCCATGCCACAATCCCTTCTCTTCCATTCTCCTCTCAGGATCCTGGGCACACACGTACATGTGCCCGGCGTGAGTTTAAGCCACTAGGTCTGGGACTCAAACCATGGTCGACTACGTGGGAGTCCAGCGACGTAGCCATTACGCCATCTGCTAGTCCCTAAATTTAAAAATTTTAATCTAAAAAATAAAAGATGGGAAATAGTCTCTTTATTTTGATCTCAGAGGGGAATTTATATTTCTAATTTTAGAAGAGGAACAGGTGAGAAAGTATATATTCTGTTCTTTCATAAGTGCGTCTTCTCACCTGTTTCGTAATGGACGCATCTGTCTTATGCCAAACCTTTTAAAACTTCTTTTGATTGATTGCTTTTACTCTGTGCAAGCTGCTTTTTAAAAAAAATGCCAGAAGGCATGTGTGCTAGGCGAGAGAGAGAGAGAGAGGGGCGGGGGGGAACGTGAGAAAGCACCCACTATGGGGATGGCCACCTGCAGTCGCCTCTCCTCCACTCTCCTCTTGGGATTTTGAGTGTGTACACACACGTGCTTGGCATGATTTTTAAGCCTCTGGGTCCAGGACTCAAACCGTCAGTTGGCTGTGTAGGATTCAGCCACTTGAACTAACTCCGTGCCACCTGCTGACCCTTAAATACCATCTCCTAAATAAGATCTCAGTATGGTTTTTTTTTTCATCCTTGACAACATGGAGGACATTTATATCATCCATGTTTTCATAGCTTTCTTTTATGATACTATTCAAATTTCTCATAACTTATGCCAGCACGTAGTATATATTTTTAAATTTTTATATTATGGAACTTTGCAAACGTGAAAGCGCAGAGAATAATACAATGAACACTCATATGCCCGTTACCTAGTTCCCGCAGGTATTAGAGTTCCATGCTCCTGCTTCGTCCTTTCC
>NW_006159501.1:9446580-9456536 GCF_000334495.1 Tupaia belangeri chinensis
TCATTTTCCCTTTTACTTTAGGGTTTTTTTTTTTTTTTTTTTTTTTTTTGCCATAGAGTGTGTGTGGTTGCTGAGAGAGACAGAGAGACAGAAAGTGAGAAATCCCCCGCCATGGGGGATGGCCACGCCGCAATCCCTTCTCCTCCATTCTCCTCTCGGGATCCTGGGCATGCACGCACACGCGCCCGGCGTGAGTTTAAGCCACCGGGTCCAGGAGGCGAACCACGGTCGACTACATGGGAGTCCAACGACATAGCCATTGTGCTTACTGCTGGTCCCTCATTCAGTATGTTTTAGGGTAGCATATTTTTACGAGGAGTTGGGGAATGCGCGTAGTTCAGGTCGGCCAACTCCAGGGGACGCCATTCACTTTGTGGTTTGTGGAAACAGAGTAGAAGATGAGAATGTAAGTAGTGTCTCCAGGAGCCATGCAGCACGGTGACACGGTAAAGGATGAACTCACCCAACCTTATTACTATAATTTTTTAATCATAGCGCCTGGGTGCACAGGGGAGCGAGAGAGAAAGACGCATCCTTAAGGGTCACATCACACCCCCTTCACCTTCCCCAGCCTTCCAGCCCTCTTCAGGGTCTGGGTGCCCACATGGCGTGCACGGCATGTTTTCAGGCCAGCCTAGGCATCCGAACCGTGCTTGGCTATATGGCTTCCAGCTTGCAGGGTACTTGTGTCACTGCCACACTACAGCGGCTAGGCCGCTGGTTCCACTTTAATGTCAGGTAATTCTAAGTATCTCACATTCTGTGTGCTTACTAGGGCATGCCCTCTCTCTTTTTGTTTTATTAAATTGAATTCTCTGGGGGTTTTTCCCCCCTTAAAAGAGAACCTTTAATTATTCCTTTCTTTGGGAAGAGCAGTAGTTTACGCTTTTGTTCCATGTGTAAGACAGCTCTGCGGAATTAGCCAATGGGGAAGGATTAGGGTGTTGGGAAAGTCGTGATGTATTTTTCTACACAAAAAAAATGCATCGCGACTTCCCCAACCAGCCAACGTTCTTGCTACTTGCATTTTAGCACTTTTATTTAGGCTCAAAAGCAGTCACACAAGCAGTTGATTCTGACAACTTCCGTTTTGGGAGGTTAGTGTTGTGTAAATATCATTGATCGCTTTACCTACTTCTGCTTGGTCTCGGCGTATTTATGTGTGTGTGTATTTCAACTGTCGCCTCTGGTTTCTTTTAACTGAGAATTTTATTTATTTATTTAATATCTTCGATAACAGTACGGGGATGGAGTAGAGCCTGGGCTCGAGATCAGACAGACCTGGCTTCCCCTCCGAGAGCCTTGGGCTGGTAGCCATGTGACTTTGTACATAGTTTTCAGCCCGTCTTAGCTAAACAGTCCTCTGTGCGGTGGACCCAGTGATTATCGTGAGAACTAGCAGGATGGGCGTAACACAGTGGCTGGTGGTGGCAGCCGGGGAAGGTACCGGGTCGGCCGCCTGCTCTGGCTGTCACCCAGGTCCGAGGCGAGGGCAGGTGCATTGTCATCCTCTCTCAGTGTCTGCACTCAGCCCTGCAGGAGCCCCGCAGGTTGTGCGTCTTTCTGTAGACTGGAAGCTCTCCGAGGACGGAGAAGTGTCCCTTCAGCTCTCATCTCCAGTGCCAAAGCCTTTCAGAAAGTAGACATTCAGTAAAGATTAGCCCAACAATCAGACGTTTTTCAGCCTTTTTAAAACTTGAGCTCTCTTTTACTAAAAATAAATATTATGCTTGGCTGTCGTGTGACTTGGAATTAAGTAAAATGTGAGATCTAAAAACGAGGCTTTGAGGTAAGGTGTCGTTTTACTTTCAGGGTGCTGCAGTGTGGTACACAGTTCCGTTCTTCCTCACCCCGGCAGCTTCAGCCAGTGATAATTTGCCCAGAAACAACTTGCTTTTATTTATTGTTTTTGTGAAAGATTTTTGCTGTTGGGTACGTGGCACTCGCCAGAAAGACAGAGAGACAGAAAGCGAGAAATCCCTGGAGGGGTGGCCACCCCATAATCCTTTCTCCTCCATTTCTTCTCGGGATTTTGGGCATGCACGCACACATGCCTAGTGTGAGTTTTAAGCCACCAGGTCTGGGACTCAGACTGTAGGCAACTAGGCGGGAGTCCAGCAACATAACCCTCCTGCCGAGAATTGGAGTTGTACTGTCCAGATACCGAATAGCATATGGCGGTACTTTCCTCAATTCTGAAATGATAAGAATTGGCTCATAATAGACGTTTATGATTCCTTTTATCTCTAATTTTCACTCTGCTAGTAACATTTATTAGTTGGGTGCTTACTGCACCAGATAACCCAGTCAACAGTTTTGCTGTCTCATCTCTTAAGTGGCTGCTTGTTGTTATGAGAGAGCGCGTGCGCATGTGCACGTGTGTGTGCGCGTGTCTGCGTGCGCATTGTTATACTCACATTACTAGTGGGAAGTGAGGAAGAACGTCGCCGGCACTGTGAAAGGAGGGGCTCCTTGGTGCTTGTCAGGGAGGGCAGCGAAGCGGTGAGTGCAGACGGCCCTGCACTGACAGCGAACGGTGGTGGAGCAGGAGGGCCCGGTAGGCTGCACCCCATGGGTTGCCGGCACACCGTCTGTGTGGCAACGCCAGGGGGTGGGCCCCGAGGTGTGGACACCTTCGCTCCGCCACCTCAGTGGGCCAGTGTTCCTCGGGTCCGAGGACCTTCATTGCACAGGGAGAAGCTTTCCGCCGAGTCCTCAGAAACACGTTTTCCTTGTTAAGTACCTGCAGCGGGTTCTGCTGCCGAGGCAGGACCCCTGAGGTCCCCTCCAGTACTCTCCGCACCCTGGCATTACATGTCAGTGACTCCTTCGCCTTCGCGGCGGGGAGGCGCTGGGTAATTTGGGAAGTATGTATTTTAACCTTTTTTAGCTTCCTTCTGTTCCCATTTATACTTTTATAGGTCTTCCACTTCCTCCCAGACTGATGCCAGCCGCACCCGAGGCCAAAGTTGTTTTCTGTGCGAGCGCACGTGCACGGGAGGTGGGCACTGCCCTGCTTGGTGCAGGGGGCAAAACGAGTTTCACATGTAGGCCCGCCTTGGCGTCTGCTCCTTGTTCATAGCATTTCTGTGGAAAAAGGTGTTGAAAAAAATTTTTTTCAGGACCAGCAGATGGTGTAATGGCTATGTCAGTGGACTCCCATGTAGTTGACTACGGTTCAAGTCTTGGACCCAGTGGCTTAAACGCATGTGTGTGCGTGCCCAAGATCCCGAGAGGAGAATGGAGGAGAAGGGATTGCAGCGTGGCCATCCTCCCTGGGGGGTGATTTTTCTCTTTCTGTCTCTCTGTCTTTCTGACAAGTACACATGCCTTATATCAAAAACCTCCCCCAAAAAATAAATTTTTTTTTTCCTTTTTTTCCCGGGCTCATGTTTGTGTACCCAGTTTCCAAGGGGAATAGGTGTTAAAAATGTCAAGTAACTTTTCCACTCTGGAAATGCCTGTTATTTTGCCATGATTAAGTTAAAAAGTGAGCTATGTATTTATATATATATATTTCAATTTGAACAGAGAGGGACAGAGTAACAGAGAGAGGGAGGGGAAGTGAGAAAGTAAGCTCCTGGATCTGGGACTCGAACTGTGGTCGACCATGTGGGAGTCCAGTGCCCTCAACTACCACACTACCTGCCGGCCTAGTGATTTTATTTTTTAAATATGTAGGTTAAGATCTTTATTAATACTTAAAATTGTGTACAATATCCTGATTTGAAATTTTTATCATAAATTGTTAGTGCTGCCAAAGAAGAAAGAAAATTAAGAGCGAGGGAGGCGGGTGTGTTGGTGTGTGCGGATGTGCCTCAGCTCGGGGCCTGTTTAGATTGATTTTAATCCCAGAGATCTCAATGATCTTTTGCCCAAATTCTGTGCAATGAATAGATAAATTGGTCCTCCCATTTAATGGCGGGTTTCTACGGTAGAATATTAGAGAAGCCTGAGTCACGTCAGCCACGGTGTTTTGCTGGTATATGACAGCAGTCACAAATGGCGAGATTTACATGAGGGGTTTTGTTTGGCTTGAGCATTTTTAGTAACTCTGACATTTATTACCTCTTGTTTTGTGAGTAGTCGTGTTAAACGAGAAAGGCAGAGCACGGTCCTGCTGTTGGAAAAATGAGTTTGGGAAAACAGCTGATGTTCTGTCGGGACCTTGTGAAATCCTTTTTTACCCCCCTTTTTTAAATCATCGTGCCCAGGTTATGAAGAACGCTCTAATCCGTGAGCTGCATAGCCACGCGACGCAGCGCATGGAGACGTGGAATGCGGAGCACTGAGCTTCGCCTTGGGGGGTGGGCTTGCTTTTCCTCCTCTGGGGCCTGTGGCGTGGGACGCCCTGTCCAGGGTGTTCACCAGATTTCGGGCTCTGGCTGTTTTCCCGCATCACCCTTTCCCCGTGTCACACGTAAGCACTTTTAGCGTGCGTTATTTCAGGTCGATGTTTGTGCCTGGCGTCCCCGTCTGACAGGCTCTCCCTTCTTGCAGGTACGCCCTACATTTCCTTGTGCAAAGTGGGGTCTCCTACTGCATCATGGTCCTCATGGGAGTGGAGAGCATGCACAAGTAAGTGTCCCTTGCGCAGGGAAGTCCGCGCTCGCTCGGCGGGGTCGGCTCAAGACAGAATCTCCTTTATTCTGACCGGTGGTGGTCTCTAAAGGAAGAGTTACCACAAAGACGGAGGCGAAGGCAGAGTCCAGCCCTGGCGTTGGGTCTCACTTCAGCTTCAGGAAAGGGAGGCCAGCGGCCCGTGTCTCTGTTCTGTTTGCCTCAAGTAGCTTCTCAGCCCCGGCCTTGTCGGCAGTTTAGGACAGAAGGTTCTCCGATGTGCAGGACTGGCCTATATATTGCAGTATGTTTTTTGTTTGGGTTGCTGTTCAGTTTTTAAAGTTATTTATTTATTGTCTGTTCACAAAAAAACCACATGGACACACATGTGAGTGTGCTCGGAGTGCTCCCCAAAGCCTGTTCATGCCATGATCCCCTTCCCTCAGCTTTCCAGTTCCTTAGCTCCCAGGCACCTGCATACATGCCCACTGTGTTTCAGGCCAACCGGACTGGGGATTCGAACCAGAGTCACCATGGGGAAACCATCTTCTCTGGAGCAGTGCATCTACTGTGCCATCGAGCTGGCCCTAAAGTCTTATCTACCTTGTGCATGCTAGAGAGTGTGTGTGTGTGCTAGAGAGCATGTGTGTTTGTGAGAGTGTGCGTGTGCCATGAGAGAGAGCGTGCGTGTGCCATGAGAGAGGGCGTGCGTGTGCTGTGAGAGAGAGCGTGCGTGTGCCATGAGAGAGGGCGTGCGTGTGCCATGAGAGAGAGTGTGTGTGCCGTGAGAGAGAGCGTGCGTGTGCCGTGACAGAGGGCGTGCGTGTGCTGTGAGAGAAAGCGTGTGTGTGCTGTGAGAGAGAGCGAGTGAGCAGCGTGCTCAGCAGGCCCAGTCCTGCCACATGTCCCTTTCCCCGGCCCTCTGGCTCGTCAGGGTCTTGGGCCTGTGTGCGCACCTGAGGATATGTGGGAGGAACGCTGGCTTCTACTGGGTAGATGCTGGAAGCAGCCCCAGCCTGTGCCAACCATAAGTGTCTCCACATCCTTTTACATGTTCCTTAGGGGGCACTGTTGTGTTCCATTAAGAACCACTAGCTGAGAGCTGCAATAGTAACGTTGACACCAGCCCATATACGAAGGTTGTGAGTTTGCATCCCGGGGCCTCCCTGTGTGTGATCCAGGCTGGCCGAGGTTGGGATGCTTGTCTGTCTGTCTGTCTGTCTGCCCCTCTTCCTCCTCCTCCTACTCCACAACTTGTAAGATAAATACACTTTTTTTGTTGTTTTTTAGAAAATAGAACCACTGGCCTAGTTTATAGGTGGTAATGATGGAAAGATGAAGTGAATACATTGGAGAGAGATTCAGGAGGGATTGGTGGGACGTGCAGGGAGAAAATGGGGTGTAGAGGGCGACTCGTGGGTTCTGGCTTGACTGGGTAGGTGGAAGCTCTGTCTCCCGAGGTGGGGAGTCCTGGAAGTGGACAGCGGATTGAGGAGACAGAGCCCTTCAAGTGGAATGTGCTCGACTCCCAGAACAGTGCTCGGCGCCCAGTGAGCACTCAGCCCGCGTCTGCCAGGCACACGAGTGTGGCCTCTGTCATCGTGAGACGTGGAGCAGGGGCTAGGGAGTGGCCCGGAGGCGCACGTTCAGGAGTGGAGAGATGTTAGCCGTGGGTGGCAGAAAACCCAGATCCTGCCAGGGTACCCCGTGATGTCTGAGATGGGAGGGATGACCTACGTACTGAACCCCTGAATTCAGAAACACGCACAGCTGCAAGCGCTTTGCACGAGGAGCCAGACCTGTAGCTTTGGCCTCTTTCTCTGCATCTCATGCTGTTGTGCACCTGCTGCGTTTGGCTCGATGGCACCCCCCCTCCCCCATGCGGGCCATCTTCCCGGTTACCCGAGTGCCTGTCCTGGCTTTGCTCTTCCTCTCAGAAACAGCACTTGGCTCTGGATGTCTCGACTGAAATTTTATAAGGGAGAAAGCGTATTCTGAGGGCGTTTCAGGTGAAGCCATTTTTAAAGTCTTACAGGTGGCCGGTTCGAAGTGGTACCACAATGAATAGCTGTCTGTGTTTTACTCTGGGTGGGAAGAAAGCAGGTGTGAGTACAGAAAACTGGAGTTTTATGTGCTACTGCCGAAAGCGCAGTCAAGTCATGGTTTTATGTTGGAAGGTCAGTAAATTCATTTCCAGGGAAGGGAAATCTTTTTCTTTCCCTCCTGAGAGGCTCCAGTAGTCTGTGACGTTCAGCTTCGCGGTACTTTAGACCCACGCCCAGCCGCGTGCGGCTGTGTGAGTGTGCGTTCGCAGATGCAGGGCAGTTCCTCAGTGCTACGGCCGCAGTCCAGGAGCACAGTAGCACCTGTGGCCTGGCAGCCTTAGGCGGTGCAGGCAGAGAACACTTCTGTCCCTGGGAGGGCTGCTGGGCAGCGCTAGCCTGCGTCCGTGACCACAGAGGTAGGAATCGGTGCCGTTACTCGTTTACAGTCTTGAGGGAGGAGGTGCTGCTCACGTCTGTGCTGTCGGTATTTCGAATTTCGGCGTTGGAAGTTGACACCGTGGATGAGCACCCTAGGCAGGTAAGAGTTCGCCCTGTGAATTGCGAGTGCTGACAGTAAATAGCAAGTGGATGATCACCGTGAAAGCGTGAACGTCAACCTCTCTTTCTAGCGCTCTTGGATGTCAGTGATACCCGTGTGTGTTTATCTGTCTGGCCTTCCTTGTTCATTCTTCTTTCTTTCTTGTTATCCATCTGTGCTCATTTTTTTTTTTCTCCACTTAGGCCTTTACATTAGTTTAAAATGTTTACTGAGTCTGACTTTGAGACTTTCACCCAAATATACTAGATGGGACTTAGAGCATTCCTTGGTGTTACCAAAGCTACTGTTTGCTATAAACCAATTCTATGTATTTCTTTCAGTTTAGTTTTATGTGATATATGTAATATATTTCTTCAAACAGCCAGAATTTAGATCTTTAAAAGGAATGATTTGGGGGCCAGCAGGTGGTACATTGGTAAGGCACTGGACTTCCATGTGATTGACTATGGTTTGAGTCCCGGACCTGGCAGCTTGAAACTCACATTGGGCACAGGTGCTTATGTGCCCAAAATCCTGAGAGGAGAATGAAGGAGAAGGGATTGTGGCATGGCCATCTCCCCAGGGAGTGATTTCTCACTTTCTGTCAGTCTCTGTCTCTCCAGCAAGTATAAACATCTCAAAAAAAAAAAAAAAAAAAAAAAAAAAAAGGTAGAATTTGGACTTCTGAATACTTAACAGCTTTAAAATTCTTGAATCTCTATACTTAATGATCTTCATGGGATATTGCTAGTGTAGTTGTTGCATTCTTGATAACAGATTCATGTGTAAATTAAAATATTTTAATATAAGCCTTTTTTGGTAGTTTTTTTTTTTTTCTTTTTGCTATGGGGTATGTGTGCTCACCAGAGAGAGAGAGAAAATATCTCCTGGTGGGGATGACCATGCCATATTCCCTTATTCTCTTGGAATTTTGGGCACGTATATATGCCTGGCATGATTTTCAAGCCACTTGGCCTGGGACTCGAACCACACAGCCGGCTGTGTCACCTGCCCCCTCCCTGCCACACCACTGGCCGGCCTCTTTGTATCTCCTTTTAACATTCATATGCATGCAGTATTACTACAACCCAGATGTAAATAATTTACTTTTAAACTTTAATCTATTTTAAAACTTAGTACTTTTTCCATGTCTATATTTCATAAAAGCTTTGACATTTTTGAGGAAAAAAAAAAAAGAAAAATTTAGGTGATAGAGGCATAGAGAAAAGAGAATTTAGGGGTAGGTTCCTTTGTGCATTAGTCTGTTGAAGCTGCTGTAACAGAGTGCCATACACGGGTGGATCCACAACAGAAATGTGTTTCTCACGGTTCTAGGTGCTGGGCAGTCCAAGGTCAGGGTGCCGGCAGAACTAGTGTCTGGTGAGCTGGCTTCCCGGTCACAGTCGTCCTGTCTGAAATGGCCCACAGTGGAAAGAGCCAGAGTGGGCAAGAGCGGTCTCAGGCTCTCCTCCACAAGGACACCAGTCGGATTCAAGAGACTCCACTCTCGTGACCTCCTCGTCTCCGGGGGCGCCCATCTGCGAATGGCCTCACGTGGATTAGGTCCCAGCATAGGAATTTGCGGGGGCGGGGAGGGGCACAGTCTATAGCTCTATGTGAGGGTGCTTCAAAGAGTTTGTGGGAAAATGGAATTGGAGTATGAGTTTATCTGGGTGCAAAAAATTTTGAAATCCATGCCTAGCTTTTTTTTAATACACATTTTTCTGTGAGCTTTTTGGAAACCTCTTATATATTAGGATGTTAATTCTTGTTAATTAATGTAGAGGGAATTCAGCTTTCACCAGGTTTTCCTAGCATCTCCAAGAGCAGGCTGGCAGCTGTCTGTGTGAAGGACTGCATGGCAAACTCTTGGCTCTGCAGGGCCGTGGCCTGTGTGACAGCCACCCCCCTGCTGTTGGCGTGCAAAGGCAGCAAAGGCTGGAGAGACTGCACAGGGAGCTGGGGTGCTTCACAGACACCCAGGAAGTAGCTGGTGCGCTGCGTGTGCTCTGCCGTGTACTGAGCCCGCCCCTGCAGTAGGGATTCTCAGAGGCACGAGAGTCAGAGAGGCACTTCCTGCCAGCTTGGGATAGCACAGTAGTGGGACATACAGATTTGCTTATTAATGTCTTACTGTGGGTTATTGTTCTGAAGCAGATGTTTTCTAAAACGGTGGTTGAAATGCTTATCCTCCTCCTGGTATAGCTTTTGGGTAAAAGGGAGGTAGCCTAATGCAGGACCTGATGTTTAACACCTAAAGCGTACAAGACTTTAAACGACGTGAAATGATAGTAAAATCACAGGATCACCAACATTAGTACCATTTCTATATATGAGAAGTGAAGTCCAAAAATGAAACGTTTTAAAAGTTCATTTTTCCACGAGAGACAAAGACAGAGACAGATATTTGCAACAGAACCCCCTTGTGTGATCCACCCCGTCTCGCTGGTGGGGGAATGTGGGTAGGAATAGCTAGCCCCCCAAGGAGCAGGAAGCCCGGGGACAGGTGTGGGAGGGGAGGTCTGGGTGTGGAAGGAGAGCCTTTCAGTGTTGGTGAGCGGGAGACGTGTCTGTTCTTTGGAGTGCTGGGATGGAGTTGGTGCCACTACGTGGGGTAGAAAGAGCCTCGTTCCTTCGCTCACTCATTCTTTAGACCAGCTGAACAGCCTTGTGCTGTGTGCTGGGCACTGTGCTGCAACTTCTTCCCTCTCGGAGTGCAGGCTGGTGTGAACGTGCTCTTTGTTTGTTTGTTTAAGAGAGATTTTTGCTATAGTGTGCATGCACTCGCCAGAGAGACAGAAAGTGAGAAGTCA
>NW_006159501.1:9458470-9493747 GCF_000334495.1 Tupaia belangeri chinensis
TCTCTGTCCCTCCAGAAAAAAAAAAAAAAATAAAAAAAAAAAAAAAAAAAAAAAAAAAAAGGTAGAATTTGGACTTCTGAATACTTAACAGCTTTAAAATTCTTGAATCTCTATACTTAATGATCTTCATGGGATATTGCTAGTGTAGTTGTTGCATTCTTGATAACAGATTCATGTGTAAATTAAAATATTTTAATATAAGCCTTTTTTGGTAGTTTTTTTTTTTTTCTTTTTGCTATGGGGTATGTGTGCTCACCAGAGAGAGAGAGAAAATATCTCCTGGTGGGGATGACCATGCCATATTCCCTTATTCTCTTGGAATTTTGGGCACGTATATATGCCTGGCATGATTTTCAAGCCACTTGGCCTGGGACTCGAACCACACAGCCGGCTGTGGGACCAGCGCCCTACCTGCCACACCACTGGCCGGCCTCTTTGTATCTCCTTTTAACATTCATATGCATGCAGTATTACTACAACCCAGATGTAAATAATTTACTTTTAAACTTTAATCTATTTTAAAACTTAGTACTTTTTCCATGTCTATATTTCATAAAAGCTTTGACATTTTTGAGGAAAAAAAAAAAAGAAAAATTTAGGTGATAGAGGCATAGAGAAAAGAGAATTTAGGGGTAGGTTCCTTTGTGCATTAGTCTGTTGAAGCTGCTGTAACAGAGTGCCATACACGGGTGGATCCACAACAGAAATGTGTTTCTCACGGTTCTAGGTGCTGGGCAGTCCAAGGTCAGGGTGCCGGCAGAACTAGTGTCTGGTGAGCTGGCTTCCCGGTCACAGTCGTCCTGTCTGAAATGGCCCACAGTGGAAAGAGCCAGAGTGGGCAAGAGCGGTCTCAGGCTCTCCTCCACAAGGACACCAGTCGGATTCAAGAGACTCCACTCTCGTGACCTCCTCGTCTCCGGGGGCGCCCATCTGCGAATGGCCTCACGTGGATTAGGTCCCAGCATAGGAATTTGCGGGGGCGGGGAGGGGCACAGTCTATAGCTCTATGTGAGGGTGCTTCAAAGAGTTTGTGGGAAAATGGAATTGGAGTATGAGTTTATCTGGGTGCAAAAAATTTTGAAATCCATGCCTAGCTTTTTTTTAATACACATTTTTCTGTGAGCTTTTTGGAAACCTCTTATATATTAGGATGTTAATTCTTGTTAATTAATGTAGAGGGAATTCAGCTTTCACCAGGTTTTCCTAGCATCTCCAAGAGCAGGCTGGCAGCTGTCTGTGTGAAGGACTGCATGGCAAACTCTTGGCTCTGCAGGGCCGTGGCCTGTGTGACAGCCACCCCCCTGCTGTTGGCGTGCAAAGGCAGCAAAGGCTGGAGAGACTGCACAGGGAGCTGGGGTGCTTCACAGACACCCAGGAAGTAGCTGGTGCGCTGCGTGTGCTCTGCCGTGTACTGAGCCCGCCCCTGCAGTAGGGATTCTCAGAGGCACGAGAGTCAGAGAGGCACTTCCTGCCAGCTTGGGATAGCACAGTAGTGGGACATACAGATTTGCTTATTAATGTCTTACTGTGGGTTATTGTTCTGAAGCAGATGTTTTCTAAAACGGTGGTTGAAATGCTTATCCTCCTCCTGGTATAGCTTTTGGGTAAAAGGGAGGTAGCCTAATGCAGGACCTGATGTTTAACACCTAAAGCGTACAAGACTTTAAACGACGTGAAATGATAGTAAAATCACAGGATCACCAACATTAGTACCATTTCTATATATGAGAAGTGAAGTCCAAAAATGAAACGTTTTAAAAGTTCATTTTTCCACGAGAGACAAAGACAGAGACAGATATTTGCAACAGAACCCCCTTGTGTGATCCACCCCGTCTCGCTGGTGGGGGAATGTGGGTAGGAATAGCTAGCCCCCCAAGGAGCAGGAAGCCCGGGGACAGGTGTGGGAGGGGAGGTCTGGGTGTGGAAGGAGAGCCTTTCAGTGTTGGTGAGCGGGAGACGTGTCTGTTCTTTGGAGTGCTGGGATGGAGTTGGTGCCACTACGTGGGGTAGAAAGAGCCTCGTTCCTTCGCTCACTCATTCTTTAGACCAGCTGAACAGCCTTGTGCTGTGTGCTGGGCACTGTGCTGCAACTTCTTCCCTCTCGGAGTGCAGGCTGGTGTGAACGTGCTCTTTGTTTGTTTGTTTAAGAGAGATTTTTGCTATAGTGTGCATGCACTCGCCAGAGAGACAGAAAGTGAGAAGTCACACCCCCAGGGGTGATGACCACGCTGCAGTCTCTTCTCTATTCTCATCTTGGGATCTTGGGCATGCACACACATGCACCCAGCATGAGTTTTGAGCTGCAGGTCTGGGACTCAAACCGCAGTCAACTACGTGAGTCCAGCAATGTAACCATTATGCCATCTGCTGGTCTCAGTGAACGCTCATTTTAATGCTGTGCACTGAAAGCTCTGGCAGAGGGTTGAGGGTAGGAATTGCTAGCCCTGTGAGGAGCCGGAAGTCCAGGCAGACCTTCCTGGACGAAGGTGTGAGGACAAGGGCCTGAGCCATCTTGAGAGGTTGCATGTGAGCACTGCACTGCGGGGCGATTGGCACGGGAAGGGCAGGTATACCCGGAAGAGTGCGGTGTGGATGTCCTAGGAGCTTAGCAACCTGCTGTAGGGGTGGCGGGATGTGTGTGAGTCTGGGAGGAAGGGAAGGAGCGTGGGGAGGGGGGTGGTACATTCCAAGGCTACCTCGCAGCCCTCTCCTGAAGCTGTAGTGTGTTGTCTGTGTGCTAGTTCCCCTGTCCTATCGAGTGACAAACGGACACAGCAGATGTGTTTCATGCCCTGAGGGATAAACACGGCAAAATCTTCATCTAGCGTTCTCTAGTCTTGATATATAGGACTTAGAAGCAGGCACACATGTGCCTTGCACAGACAAAACAGATTTGACCTGGTTCAGGTAATAGTCCTTCCAAGTAGCAGCGTTTACGTGAGGGCCCACCACGAGGCGTGGGCTGTGTGCAGTGGGATTCCCTGGCAGAGAAACCGAGGGCCGAAGTCATAGTGTGCATGGCCCTGTTTTCAATGATCTCGCTCATTTGCTTCCTGGCCTGTGCCTCCCTCTGCAGTGCGAGTGCCGTCGGGGCCTGGGCCCTGTGGGACTCCCACTGCTCTGTCCCACAGGAGTAGCGGAGGGCTGGACGGATAGGCCCTCAGTCAGCACCCATGAGAGTGAGTGTGGGGTTCTGTTTGTCTTCACCCTGGCCAACCCCGGCTCGTCTTCCCCATGAGCGAGCTTCCTTCGTTTCCTGGAGAGAATCTGGAATGTTCTTCCCTCTCCGTCCTCTGCTCCCGCTGAGTGTCCCGACGTCACCTAACTGCCATATCGTCGGCTGTCTCAGTCCAGGACCGGTGATTTCTCACACACGCTCTCTCCTGCTCTCGGAATTGTGTTCCTTCTTTTCTGAGAATGTAGCTCGATCTTTATTGATAGATCGATCAGAAGGTTACTGGAGTAACGCGTGTTGCCCTCGCACTGCAGATGCTGTGACGGCAGTGGGGTCGCCATGTTGTCTTTTCTGAATGTGGCACTGCCGTGCCTGGTGGTCGCGTGTTCTCAAGTCTGTAATGAATGACTGGGCGAGAGGAGGAAGAGGAGCGAGCAAATGCGTGATGACAGTAGCTCTGCGTGGTGGCCTCCTCGGGCTCTTGCTGCCTGGGCCTTGGCTCTGCCTCTTTTAGAGCCACTGGGCTTGGTCTCCAGGCCTGCCCCACGGGAGTCTCGTCTCTTCCTCTGTACTCCTGCGGCAAAGTCGCATTGCTTATTCTCGGCCTGGACCGTCTGCGGCTGGACTGGATAACTGTCTGTTCCCAGGGAGTGTGGAATGGGGAGAAAGACGGTGGGCAAGGAAGGGTTGCTTGTGGGGCCTCCGCTTCGGGCAGAGGCAGGAAGGGCAGCGGGAGCGTGGTCAGGCACACCCACTTGGTGTCAGCAAGGCATTCTCCCCAAGAAGGCAGCGTGGCGTGGCTGGTTCTGTGTATTCCAACGTGCTCAATGAGCTTTTGTGGACAGCGTGGGAACCTAAGTGGCCTAATGTATCTTTATTTTGTTTGTTTTTAAACTTTTCAATGGGAAAAATTTGTTTTGAGTTCCAAAAAAAAGGGTCTCAGATTTTCGGAACATAGCACAAAGGAACTGCCATTATTTAGGTATAAACAGCAGAAATGTGGGCTGGTTAAATGGGAAGAGAAATAAGCTCACTTAAGCTCACTTTTTTTTTTTTTTTTTTTTTTTTGTAATTTGACAACTAGTTCTCAACAAAATAAATACCTAAAGAAAAAATGTGAAAGATGTCATACGCAGTCAAGTTGCCTGCGTCTGGAGCGTCCCGCTCTGTGTATGTGTCAGAGCGACAGGTGAGTGACCGGACGGCGGGTTGAACAGCTCAGCTGCCTCCTGCCTGTGTGCTCAGTACTTCGAGAAGCTCAAGGCTGGTGGAGATTGTGCTGCTGCAGGGAGCCAGTGAGGGAGGAGGACATGCTCTGCTGCCTCCTGAAGTCGAGGCCTGCCCCTCACAGCGCGCCTGCTGTCACAGAGGAAGGACGGGCCAGTTCCCGGAGCCCGATAAACACCCGCTGTTCACTCAGTACACAGAACCCCTGGGAACGAGCGCAGTTCAGTGTTACGGACCACGCAGAATGTAACTCTTTTAAATACTAGGACACCTTTCAAAGGTGTTCTCAGAAGCCTGCCTTGTTGACGATCAAGGTGCAGCACGAGGGAAGACCAGACTTCCCCCGGGTGGCCGTGTGGCGGAAATCTCGTTGGCTTTCCGATCTGGGCTAAGTTACTTTGTCTTGGTAAATTACACTAAATCAGCCACTAAGCTGAGGAGCACGAGGCCTGCACGCTTCCTGTCGTCGAAGGCAAACTTGTTTGAATAAGGCTTGTCGTCCAACAGAGGTGTTTCGGTTTCTAGGTGAAATGCTCTCAAAGGTCGTTCTTCGTCATGAAGTGTTTTCTGGCTTTTTTGCCCCCTCCCCTGCCCCATGATGCCGTGTCCAGGCTCCTTGTGGTTAGTCGTTCTTCGTCATGAAGTGTTTTCTGGCTCCCCCCCCCCCGGCCCATGATGCCGTGTCCAGGCTCCTTGTGGTTTTCCTCCTGCTCCGATTACCCCACGTACCACATTCGTTTCTCCTCCCCACTCCCCACCCCGAACATGGACTCGGCGGCAGGAGCTGGCGCTCAGTTTTTGGCCCGCTGCTGCGCATGTAGAAGGTGACTGCGGGGTAGGGGACGCCGTCCGTTCTCTTTTGCCCTGTCGAATGTGTATTTCTGGACTTTTGCTGGCGAGTCTTTGAAAAACTGTTTCTGGTAGGGCGTTGATTCTTCGTGTTTGTGGAAGAGCTTTTCAGACTGTCCTCCTTCGTCCATGGGCCTGGAATGACAAGCGTGGCGGAGTGGCTCGCGGCGCACCCCGCTGTTCCCCAGCTCTCCTCCGCGGCTCACCTGAGATGGAAGTGGTGATGGCAAAGCAGGGTGGGCTCACGGATGGAGAGAGGCGATTTTAGCCGGTAGAGAGTTTTTGTGATTCACCGAGACTCCCAAGAGCCTTGGTTGTGACCCACCAGGACCCCCGAGGGAGCAGGTAGTACTCCCACCGGTCAGCTGCCAGTGCTAGTCCGAGGTGAGAATGTCCTCCGGAACTACCGGTCCTCACTAAGACCAAGAGCTCGGAAATGCCACCTGGTAGGCAGAAGCCTCAGGGCATCTGAAAAATCGTCCTCAGGAAGTTCGTTACCAGTGATGAGTTGCTCAGTGGGAACTTCGCAGGGAGCAGTGACTTCACTGAAGACCGTCCTGTGACCCCGAGAGAATCCAGTGTGGCCCTGAGGAAGTGGACTTCAGGCTGTCGTTCTGCTCTCGCTGGGCCACACGTGAAAGCCTTTCAGCAGCTGCAATGGACGTGCAGATCCTCTCGGGACCGCTGGGCTATTCCAAGCCAAAAGTCGAATTTCAGCTGGGAAACCTCGAATAGGAGTGAAGTGGCTTTCTAGGACCGTGTCCTCGTCAGAGTTACTGTTTTGTTACTTACCGTTTACCCGCCACCGTGCTGAGCACACGGGTCCTCTCCCCCAGGCGCCCGTCAGAGATGTGAGGTGCACCCACTGTACGAAGGCGCAAGGCTTAGTGAGGGGCAGGTCTCGGGTTAGGACAAGGTACGTCTTTACCTGGGGGCCTGGGTCAGCAGATGGCGGCATACTTAGGTCGCTGGACTCCCATGTGGTCTGAGGTTTGAGTCCTGGTCTCGGTGGTTTAAAACTCAAACCAGGTGCATATGTGTATGTGCCCAAGATCCCAAGAGAAGAATAGAGGAATATGGATTGTGGTGTGGCCGTCCCCCCATGGGTGATTTCTCACTTTCTGTCTCTGTCTCTGTCTCTCAGGTGAGCACACATGCCCTATAGCAAAAATCTCTGTCAAAAAAAATAAATAACCTGGGGCCCAAGGTTCTTACTGTTGCACTGTATTACTTCTAAGCATTAACCATTATGTCTATAAGAATGTGTCATTAAAAAAAAAAACACCCAAATTCACAGAGTGGTAAATAGAAGCCATTAAAGGCGAGATTTTGTACGTACTGGCTGTTCTTCCTTAGAGCAATAGACAGACCTCTCTATCCGAATATAGTGGCTTTTTGTAATATTGTGCTTAGGATGTTAAGTTGTTGCATATGCTCGATTCCTTGAGGCAGTTACTTGGTAATAGGATAATAGATAATACAGTGCCCAGGTCCTGGTGTTTTGTTTTGTTTTGTTTTGTTTTCAGGAGAGGTTTTTGCTATAGGGTGCATGTACTCACCAGAAACACAGAGACAGAGAGACAGAAAGCGAGAAATCACCCCGCGGAGGGGTGGCCACGCTGCAATCCCTTCTCTTCCATTTTCCTCCAGGGATCTTGGGCACGCACACACATGTGCCTCGTGTGAGTTTAAGCCACCGGGTCCAGGACTCGAACTACAGTCAACTACACGGGAGTCCAGCAACACAGCCATGACACCAACTGCTGGTCCCCCGGTAGATTTCTGAATAATCTTCAGAACATAGCATTGTCTCCTCAGATCTTACACTCAGAGAAGGATATCATATTCCTTTGTGCTGTGAAGTCAAATAGTGAGTATTTTGGAGGAGTTAGAACTCCATTTCCAATTGAAAACTGAATTAAAGAGGTTTCAGTCATTTCTGAACAACTGAGAGGCATTTTCATCTTGTCTGAAGAGCTTTTATATGAAGTGAGGAGAGTACATGATCATAAGGATGCAAGTAAGACTAACACACGCTCTTTGGTAGATAAGGGCATCGTCGCGGTATTCCTGTTATGTCTGAACCTATCAGAGCAAAACAACTTTGCACATCTTACCCTGGAAGGGGCTCTAGGTCAGGATGGTCTCAAATGTCAGTCTATGGCTAGTGCCTCCAGATAATCAAAAAAGAGTTGGGAACCAGCAGTTAGCGTAATGGCTATGTCGCTGGACTCCCACGTAGTCGACCGCGGTTCGCATCCCGGACCCAGTGGCTTAAAACTCACGCCGGGCGCGTATGCATGCGTGCCCAAGATCCCGAGAGGAGAATGGAGGAGAAGGGATTGCGGTGTGGCCATCCCCCCTGGGGGGTGATTTCTCGCTTTCTGTCTCTATGTCTCTCTCTGTCTGTCTGGCGAGCGCACGCACCCTATAGTGAAAATCTCTCCAAAAAAAAAAAAGAAAGTTTTGAAGATATTATCATATTAGATGATACAGCTTTCTAGTCTTGAAAGTAATAATGATACATTACTTTTTAAAAGTCAGGTAGTCGTAATAATCAAAAATACGACTATTACTCATCGGTGAAGTATAAGGGCTCATCTTTTGACCTTGGGTACTTCTGGGAACTAATCTTTTCATATACTGAGATCCAAATCCTTGCGAGAATACTGAAAGAATAACTGAGAGCCCATGTAACCTTCCAGTAGAATGCTCGACACAGTAATTCAGCTTGTCATAACGCCATTCCAGTTAAATAGAATTTGTGGTCCAAGCTGAAGTTTTATGAGAAAAAAGAATGAATGACTGGAGTTGACTGACTTTGAGATAAGAGACAAAGAAATAGGGGCCAGCAGATAGTGTAGCAGTTACGTCGCCGGACTCCCATTTGACCAAACGCAGTTCAAGTCCTGGGCCAGGTGGCTCGAAACTCATACCAGGCACATGTGCATACATGTGTGCCCAAGATCCTGGGAGGAGAGTGGAGAAGGGATTGTGGTGTGGCCATCCCCTCCAGGGGGCGATTTCTCACTTTCCCTCTCACTGTCTCTGTCTCCTGTGGAGTCCATGTGCTGCTCTAAGACAAAAACTTCTTTAAAAAAAAAAAAAGGAAGAAAGAAAGAAACAAGCAAGGAAATATTTTTGAAAATGAGAGTTTGCTGAGTGATGACCTCTACCTGTGGTGTGGTATATAATTATAAGAATATAGCCTCATCATTGAAAGTTTTGTGACCTCTGTTTGAAGTAATATTTCATAGAAAGAGTCTTGGACTCTGGCATGTGAACGGTGAGTGCCGTCTGTGTGTCAGTTACTTTGCTGAGAGTTTCCTGTAGATGTCCCATCTGGCGTACAGCAGTCCTGTACAGACGATGTTAATATCTACTTGCACAAACGAGGCGCTGAGTTTCCAGATAAGTCACTTGAAGAAGGTCAGGAAACTGGTAACTGGCAACTCTAGTTGTCTCTGAAATTCATAGTGGTTGTTGGGGTTATTAAATTGTTTGTTTAATGAGATTCTTTTGAAGAATTTCTGAAATTTTTTTCCTTTTTTTTTTTTGGAGAGGTTTTTGCTATAGGGCGCATGTGTTTGCCAGACAGACAGAGAGAGAGAGAGAGAGACAGCAAGAAATCACCCCCCAGGGGGGATGGCCATGCCGCAATCCCTTCTACTCCATTCTCCTCTCGGGATCTTGGGCATGCACGCACACGTACCCGGCTGGCATGAGTTTAAGCCACCGGGTCCAGGACTCGAACCGTGGTCGACCATATGGGAGTCCAGCGACATAGCTGTTATGCTAAGTGCTGGTCCCCAGGAATTTATGAATTTTTGTTAGAGAAATAGAAAAACATTTTACTTATCAAATAGCATTAAAAAAATCCTGTTTTATTTTTTGAAAGAATAACAATGCCATTCAGACATTATATTGTAACTGGCTTTTAAAAGTCTTCTTCCGAATATAACACTAGGGGCCTTTTAAAAATATTTTAGAGCTGGCCCCCTAGCACAGTGGTCGGCATGGCACAGAGGAAGCTGGATCCCACATGGCTAGCCAGGGTTTGAGTCTCAGCCCTGGCAGCTGGAAAAGCACGTTGGGTGCATGTGCTTGTGCCCAGGATCCTGATGGGTGGAGAGCTGGAGGAGAAAGGATTGGGTTGTGACCAGCCTCCATGGGAGGGTGCTTTCTGTGCCCGTTCGTCTCCCTTTCTTTCTAAAACTTTTCTATAGAGCGTGTGCACTTACCTAAGAGAGAAAGTGAGAAAGAGTACTCCGGAGGGGCATGGGGGTTTGACCATGCCACAGTCCCTTCTCCATTTTCCTCTTGGGATTTTTGGCATGCACACATATGCACCCAAAGTGTTTTTCAAGCCACTGGGTCCAGGACTCAAACTGTGCAGTTGGCCATGTGAGACCCAGGGAGCTTAACCGCTATGCCACCTGGCTGGCCCTCCCTCTCTTACATGTGCACCCTTTGGCATTAAAAAAAAAAAAAAGATTTTAATCTTTAAATAAATATCAGAATAACAATAATTTTAATCACTACAGTCTCTCCCTTTATTTACAATTATTCAAACTTTTATAAATACTTTGCTTGAGGTGCTACTTATTAAGATATTAACATTAACTACAATATTAATAGACTTTAAAATAGTATTTTAATGCAAGTTGACCTAAAGTATAATTTTAAGATCCTTTTAGATGAATCATTATGTAGGAAAAAAAGAGTGACCTCCTCCTACTTGTTGCCGGCCTATGAAACAGAGAAAGACAAAGATGGAGGAGATACCTCGTGACCTGAAAACTGCCAGGTGTTTCGGTGGAAGGATATTAGCCGCAGGTGAGCCTGGCATCTTATAGCTCGTGGTGAAAACTGAGCATTTGTTTAAATTTAATGAAGCCCCAGACAGGAGGAGGATGTGGCTCGTCTGTTTCTGGCCTAGAAATTAACCTTAGAGTGTTACAGAACAGTGTGCCGTAGCCTGACTGAGTTAGAAGGAAGGCACCAGTCTCACTCAGGGAGGGCTAGGTACTGGTTCCTGATAGGTTGTTTGTGTTTTTTTTTTTTAAAGAGTTTTTTTGTTGTTGTTTTAAAGAGAGATTTGTGCTATAGAGTGTGTGCGTTCATTGGAGATACAGAGAGAGAGACAGAGAGGGAGAAAGTGAGAAATCACCTCCTGGGGGCATGGCTACACTGCAGTCCCTTCTCCTTTTAAGATTTTGGGCACACAGGCATGCAATGCACCTAATGTGTGTTCCAAGCCACTGGGTCCAGGGCTCGAAGCGTGGCAACTGGGCTGGAGTCTGGTCCCCTTGGGTGAAGTTACGTCACCTGCTGGCCCCTTGCAGATTTTTAAAAAATCTTGCCTAGAATTCATATATTGTTGAAATAGCTCCTTTTAAATCTTGTGTGTGAGTAAAGAGCCATAATTTATACTATACGCAAAGCTTTACCCTCATGTCAGAATGTTTCTTAGACACTAGAACCTTCAGATGTTAGAAAACAGGTTTAAAGCCCTTTTTGTAGTTACCTAATTTTTCAGGTGTAAAGTGCAAAAAGGTTGAGTCTGTAGAATTAGTCTAATTATGCGATTCCTTTATAGGCATATTATTTAGCTCAGTAATTCCTTTTTGTTTTTCCTTCACTACATTGGGAGGAGGAGGGAACTGATTGAAAATAATATACAAAGCCAGAAACATGCCGTTATATGTTTCCTGGTTATTTAAACGTCACGTGACTTTTAAAAACGAGGCTCTGATTTCTCTGATTCCTGATCCCTTTGCATTTGTGTGTGCATCCCATATAAAACCTGATTTCTTGTTTTATGCTAAAATCTTCCATTTTGCTTAACTTGCATTCCCTCTTGTTTTTCTTTAACCTCATATCTCTATTCTCATTTTCATCCTTACATACTTAAAAGAAAAAAGCAAAAACAGGTACAGTCGCACTGCTCTGAGACCCCCACGAAGGTGCCGACACTCCCGGAGAGCAAAGGAAGAGGCCCACCTGGGAGGACTGGGCACTGGGAGGACTGGGCTCTCCTCTGTTCCGTGCTGCTTCTACAGGTGTTCTTGGAATTTAGTGTTGGCCCCAAATGTCAGGGTTTATTTGATCTTGTGACAAACGAAGACAATTTCACACTTCTGGTGTTTTTCTAACCTCTAGGCCCTTCGTTCACTGGTAAGAGCATGCTCTGTGTTGTCCTACTCGCTGGAGAACTGTCTGCCAGAAGCCACCCGCTGTTTTCTGGCCTCCTCTCATCCTTGTGAGTGGCGCTCGTGTCCCCGTGTGTAGGAAGACAGTGTGATGCCGTGGCGCCCGCCACAGAGGAAGCCCAGAGAGTGGGAATACCCAGTGCCAGCATGGCCCCGGCCTGCGTCGGGCACTCAGTAAATATCTGTTGAACAAATGCCGGAGTGCATCTGAGCATGGAGCCAAGGGAGTCACATGGGTGTGCCCAGCCTAGCTGCTGGGCACTGCTGTACGATTTCCTAATTAGAAAGATAGTGAGCATGGTTTATGGTCCTTTCTGCCCTTCTGAGACTAGCGATTGAGATGGTAAACACTTTGACACTGTGCTGTCATGAATCTACTAGTCTTTTTCTTTAAATCCTATGTAACAGGAGCCTTCTGTTATCTCTTAAACACTTTCAGAGTTCCAAGAAGTAGTTGAATTGAGGAATTAAAAATAAAATCCAATGAAAAAGAATGATAAAAGTTAAATGAGTAGGTGAGATTTCTAAAGGACAAGAAACAGCTCCAATGAATAAATTCTTGTTACTAGCTAAATTACCACTCGTCACTGACTTTTGTCAACACTGATTCTGTGTCCGCCAGCGTTCAGTGCTGGAGTACTTCCCCTGATATTTACACAGGCCTGATACCCAGCTTTCCAGCTGAGGAATCCGAGACTCAGAACTCGAGTATCTTCCCCAAGTGTCTACACCTCATCCTTAGAGTCTCAGAGTTTGAAACCAAGTCTGCTCAGTGCCGAAGTCCTGTGTACCTAACTGCTAAGCACAGTTCTTGTTTAGCCTTATCGTATGTGGATTTCCCATGGGAAATTTTTGGTATCCCACCCATTTGATTTTGGGGTGGTTTTCTTTCATTGTAATCAGCACATATGCAAACAATATCAATCTTACTTTGAACACTGAATTGGGAAACTAAAGCTCTTAATTCAATTTTTGGGTTTTCAAAGTTTATTACTATTTAGTACAATTAAGTTTTTAAATTTATCAGGGTTCATTTGATGCCTCCTTTAAATGTAGGCGTCATCGTGTAAATTAGTGGTTCTTAGCTCTCCTGCTCCCCATCCGTCTAACAGAACGTTCTTGAGGTAGTATAGTACTTTCTATAGCCTCCATTCTCACCCCTTTGGAATAAAGAGTTAAATTGGGATTTCGGGACTGGGACTGTGATATCTTACACCCTTACCCCCCACCAGACAATCAAAACCAAAAATTGTCAGCTGAATGTGACATCTAATTTTGCTTCCTCCCAGGTAGCAGGGAGAAATTCTCCCACCCCCCGCTGACACTTTTCCATGTACTGCTCCTCCAGTCTCGGGCATACCTGGCCCTCTGTTCTTTGTCTTTCCAAACTGTGGCCTACTGCCTGCTAGATCAGCCACACACAGTATGGTCCAGAGATCCCCAGGGAGTGTTTGAGATCCTCTTAGGAGGTGGTAAAGTCAAAACCCTTCATAGTAACATTCAAGCATCATTGGCCGCCTTCACTTTCCTTCTTTCTCGGCACTGAGGCTCTCCAGAACTCCGTGGTGTGTGATAATGTAGCGGAAGCGTTCGAGAATCCAGCTGTCTGCTGTCAAGGCAGACATGAAAGAGACTGGCAAAATGTAAAGCAGTGCCTTTCTTCTAAGTTTTGTTTATTTGTTTTGGAAATTTTTTAAAATTAAAATGTTTCTGTTGGCGCGTATTAGATTTATTGCCACTCTCAAATTAACACAGTTCTAAAATTCTGTTTTCATGTCTAATATGGTAAGTATCGATGGCCCTTGTTTATGTGAGCTATGTTTCTTTGGTTAATTACCTCCATCATTTTTAAGGGTATGAAGGGTCCTTAGACCACCGCATTTGGGAACAGCTGCTCTAGAATGCCTTCATGCCTCTCGGTGGCTGGCTCTGTGGTCTCCAGGACCATCTGGGCGGAGGACGACCCATCAGTGTCTGTCCCAGAGGCCCTCCGTCCTCCTCAGCATCCTCTGTGTTGGTGCACCTCCTGGTCACACCTTTGGCTGGTGACGCTCTGCTTGTGACCCCTGAGGCTCCTGCAGCCGGCCAGGACCGCGTCTCCTGCATTTACTCCCTTTCTTCTCCTGGTCCATCAGGATCGACTTTGGTCTGGTGGTGCAGTGGGTGACAGAGGGGTATGAGAGGGCGATCCTCCAAGGGCTAGAGGTGCCGCTCTTTGCCCTTTCGCCTTTCCTGCTCCTGGGTGCTTCCTGGTCCCCCTTCCTGTTGTACATCGGCTCTGCCATTTGTGCCAGCACTCCGCCTCCTTGTCACTCCATGTACCACCAGACATGTTACCACTCTTGCGTGGACACAGGTTCTACTGTCGTTGGGCAGCCGTGTGCCGGGAGACACAGCACAGTGGTGGCTCCTCAGCTTCCCTCCTCCTTCCTTCACGGACACCGCCTGCGCTCCTGGAAGTGATTTCAGTTGAAACTTCTCAGCTGCCCTCTCATTCTTTTTAGAGATTAGTCTAAATCTCAGCCACTCCTGAAATGCACTCACTTGGTCTCTGTCCTTTCAGCCTCAGCAGACAGTAAATTCTCAATTAAGTTTTAAGATGAAGATAAAGAGAACTCTTGGGAGATAATCCTCAAAGACATGGGGGTAGAGAGATAAGGGAAGAAAACGGAGGTGGGAGGGTGACGGGAGGAGGGTTGGAACTTGCGCGGCTGCAGGTCTGGGCAGAGGCCATCCTGCCCGGGGTCTGGTGTCTTCATATCCGCGCCCGCCCAGTGGGTCTAAATCCAAACTCCCTGTTGGCCTCAGGCCACTTCTTCCTCATTCATGTCTTCTTGACTCGTTCTCCAGCTGAACAACCAAGCCAGGCGATTGGAACGAATCCCAGGCCTTCCTCTCAGCTCCACATCCAGCCGTCCCTGAGACCGGTTAGGACAGCCCCTGGCTGTAGTGAGCAGGCACTCGGGAGCACCTGCTGCTTCCCTCCAGAGATCTCATCGTCGACTTCCCTCCAGAGATCGCATCAGCTGCATTCCTCAGCTCCCCCCACTGCCTTCCCTTTACCTTCTTGCCCCGGGCCCTCACCAGGTCTGCCTGGTCTCAGCTCGGCCCTGCTCTGCTGCCCTGGCGATCTTTCCTACCATCTGACCTTACCGCAGGCTCTCACCAGCTCCCGTGAGCTCGGCAGCTCAGCGCCCTCCATGACTGCCCGGCTGTCCTTCCCACTCTCCCTTCTGAGCACAGCCCAGTCCAGAGCCGGGCCCGCCATAATGAGCTGATTGTAGTGTCACACAGGCCGGCTGACACTGGCGTCCTTTGTATCTGCAGCCCCTTCCCCCACTGTGAACTCCTGCTGGCCTTTTAGGGCCCTGTTGACGTGGCCCTCTGTGGTGACCCTGCTGCCAGCAGAGCGGCCCACCCTGCCTTGCACGACTCGTGTTGCACGCACACTGTTGTGTGTCCTTGCTCTCAGACAGCATGGCCCTGTGGTTAAAGTCCAGGCCCCAGAGCCGTTCTGCGTGCCTGTCCTTGCTCACCTGCTGATAGCTTCGTCCACTGTCGAGTTACTTAGCCTCTCTCCCCTCGGTGTCCTCATCTGTAGATATGAGAACACCAGTACCTACCCCACAGGGCTGCAGTAGACAATGCGGTCAGCACGTTCATTCACTGTGAGGTGCCCTGCGTAAGGTGCACCACCACTTTATGGACCGTTGAAGAGCTCTGCATGCTGTCCGTGTGAGCGGGTTCTGACTTCAGAGCTGCACAACCTGGAATTACGCCTGTGTACCAGTCAGTGAACCTGCGTGCTCTGAGCCCTGGCAGGGTGCGTGGCGCAAGAGCAGGGCAGTAGCACCAGACAGCCCCGCACCTGTTAGCTGGCCCGTTTCACCTTTGTACGGGACGTCACGCCTGGGATGACAAGGGTGGAGTTTTGTTCAGTGTCATATTGTCAGACTTATGTCAGACAGTTTTAGATGATTAAAGTGGGTATTTGGACATGACCGGAATGGACTCTGCCTCTAGGTCGCTGTGTCCTCATCTCTACAAGCAGAGAGCGCACCGGCGTGCACCTCTTCTCTAGGGCCCAGTTTCTAATAGCTCTGACAAGCTCGACTTTGCTCAGTGGGACGGATGTCTTCCTCCTGCTTCTTGGGTCCTCTTTTTATGAGCCCACGTATGGGATCCAGTGGGCTGTAACTCATAGTCTGCCTTGTTGCTTGTGTTAAGAGCTTCGCAGAATCATTTAAATTACATTTTTTCTTTCTTTTTAAGTATCTTTCTCCTGAGGCATGGTAGAAGAAAGTGTGTCCTGAGGGCGTGCTGTGTGGACAGGGTGGGAGAGCAGGGCTGCAGCACCAGGCAGCCCCCAAGGAACAGAGTGACGGGTTCCTCATCTGGTTATAGAGGCCTGAGATCCTGGAGTTGGGGTACAGTCGGTGTGGTCTCAAGTGTTCTCCAGTTTTTTCAGAATCGTCTTTGTAGCAGCTGGAATAGGCGAAAATCTGGTTTTTGTGGATAATGACCTCTCTCTGTTGCCAGATGTAGTTTTGATGTTATTAAAAGCTATAAATTTGGGACCAGCAGATGGCCTAATGGTTATGTTGCTGGACTCCCACATGGCCGACCATGGTTCAACTGCTGGACTCAGCGGCTTGAAACTCACATCAGGTGTGTGTGCGTGCATGCCCAAAATCCCAAGAGGAGGATGGAGGAGAAGGGATTGTGGCATGACCATCCCCACAACGGGTGATTTCGCGCTTTCTGTCTCTCTCTCCAGTGAGTGCACATGCCCTATAATAAAAATCTCTCTTTAAAAAAAAAAGCTATAAATATTCTTGCATAGTTTTGGGATACTAAGGCTGAATTGGAGACTATTCACCAGCGGATACTTTGAACTGGAATCCAACAGTCCTAAATCTTGAGGTAAACTACATTATTTTTCTTTATATTTTGAAAGAGAAAATAATCTTGCTTATTCCCAACAGCCAAACACCAATTGTACTTGTATACATGAATCAATGTCAAAAATTTCTTTGAGAAGAATAAGTAAGTGACTTCCTTAGTTACTGAGCCAGGTGTGGCAACAAAAGTTAGATTTTCTGTTTCACACACACACACACACACACACACAGAGAGAGAGAGAGAGAGAGAGAGAGCGCTAAATAATAGCTAGGTGGTTTGATTCATTTCTGTCATTGTCAAAGCGGGGTCAGGAATGAATTGGGTGACTGCATGTATCATATTACTACGTGGGTATGGTATAGTGGGCACTGCTAAGCTCCGTTCCCTGTTTTCATGAACAGGACTTTGTAAAAGAACAACAAAATCCCTCACAGTTTTTATTACATTCGTAACTCATTGAGCTCTCTTTGTTCCAAGTAAGAGAACACCTGGCTAGAAAAAGGAGGACAGATAACTGGGTGAGCCCTGACTGCCCGAGGACAGCAGAATTTCTCTTCGGAGTACAGATTTTCTGCAGGCCTCTAGGAAGGAGTAAGTGTGGGTCTTGTTACCGGGCAGCAGAATCTGGGATCTGTATTCAGGGGGACACCTAATGAGATGTAGTCCTCAATAGAGCAAGATCCTAAAGAGATGATTAATTTGCCCTTGGGGTCAGTTTCTGATTTTCTGAATCTATGTTGGGACCTCACCTCCCACAGAAATGATATTTCTGTGCTAGTCTACAACTCTCCCCCCCTTTTTAAAATTTCTCCCATAGGATATGTACACTTGCTGGCAAGAGATGGAGACAGAGAGAGGGAAAGTGAGATATCACCCACTTCAGGGGTGAGAAAGTGAGAAATCACACCTCCCCCAGCCATGCCACAGGCCCTTCTCTTCCATTCTCCTCTTCAGATTTTGGGCACACGTGTGTATTTATGAGCCCACGTATGGGATCCAGTGGGCTGTAACTCATAGTCTGCCTTGTTGCTTGTGTTAAGAGCTTCGCAGAATCATTTAAATTAACTTTTTTCTTTCTTTTTAAGTATCTTTCTCCTGAGGCATGGTAGAAGAAAGTGTGTCCTGAGGGCGTGCTGTGTGGACAGGGTGGGCGCGCAGGCACCAGGCAGCCCCCAAGGAACAGAGTGACGGGTTCCTCATCTGGTTATAGAGGCCTGAGATCCTGGAGTTGGGGTACAGTCGGTGTGGTCTCAAGTGTTCTCCAGTTTTTTCAGAATCGTCTTTGTAGCAGCTGGAATAGGCGAAAATCTGGTTTTTGTGGATAATGACCTCTCTCTGTTGCCAGATGTAGTTTTGATGTTATTAAAAGCTATAAATTTGGGACCAGCAGATGGCCTAATGGTTATGTTGCTGGACTCCCACATGGCCGACCATGGTTCAACTGCTGGACTCAGCGGCTTGAAACTCACATCAGGTGTGTGTGCGTGCATGCCCAAAATCCCAAGAGGAGGATGGAGGAGAAGGGATTGTGGCATGACCATCCCCACAACGGGTGATTTCGCGCTTTCTGTCTCTCTCTCCAGTGAGTGCACATGCCCTATAATAAAAATCTCTCTTTAAAAAAAAAAGCTATAAATATTCTTGCATAGTTTTGGGATACTAAGGCTGAATTGGAGACTATTCACCAGCGGATACTTTGAACTGGAATCCAACAGTCCTAAATCTTGAGGTAAACTACATTATTTTTCTTTATATTTTGAAAGAGAAAATAATCTTGCTTATTCCCAACAGCCAAACACCAATTGTACTTGTATACATGAATCAATGTCAAAAATTTCTTTGAGAAGAATAAGTAAGTGACTTCCTTAGTTACTGAGCCAGGTGTGGCAACAAAAGTTAGATTTTCTGTTTCACACACACACACACACACACACACAGAGAGAGAGAGAGAGAGAGAGAGAGCGCTAAATAATAGCTAGGTGGTTTGATTTTGACAATTTCGTAATGTATTTTGGGATCAGGAGTCATTTCTGTCATTGTCAAAGCGGGGTCAGGAATGAATTGGGTGACTGCATGTATCATATTACTACGTGGGTATGGTATAGTGGGCACTGCTAAGCTCCGTTCCCTGTTTTCATGAACAGGACTTTGTAAAAGAACAACAAAATCCCTCACAGTTTTTATTACATTCGTAACTCATTGAGCTCTCTTTGTTCCAAGTAAGAGAACACCTGGCTAGAAAAAGGAGGACAGATAACTGGGTGAGCCCTGACTGCCCGAGGACAGCAGAATTTCTCTTCGGAGTACAGATTTTCTGCAGGCCTCTAGGAAGGAGTAAGTGTGGGTCTTGTTACCGGGCAGCAGAATCTGGGATCTGTATTCAGGGGGACACCTAATGAGATGTAGTCCTCAATAGAGCAAGATCCTAAAGAGATGATTAATTTGCCCTTGGGGTCAGTTTCTGATTTTCTGAATCTATGTTGGGACCTCACCTCCCACAGAAATGATATTTCTGTGCTAGTCTACAACTCTCCCCCCCTTTTTAAAATTTCTCCCATAGGATATGTACACTTGCTGGCAAGAGATGGAGACAGAGAGAGGGAAAGTGAGATATCACCCACTTCAGGGGTGAGAAAGTGAGAAATCACACCTCCCCCAGCCATGCCACAGGCCCTTCTCTTCCATTCTCCTCTTCAGATTTTGGGCACACGTGTGTATGCACTGGGCATGATTTTCAAGCTGCTGGGTTTGGAGCTCAAACTGCAGTTGGCTAGGTGGGAGTCCAGAGCCTTAACCAAATCACTGCCTGCTGGCCCTGAAAACCCATTTAACTGATGGCCTGTTCAGCTGTTGAGAAGTAAAGGGGTCAACAAAATTTCTCTCCTAAGAAGGCATGAAGCTGGATGGGCCCAGCTGTGGTGGTGTGGCACTGACACGGAGCTCCGCAGTGCTGGAAGCCATGGTCAGGGTTTGGGGCCTGGGTTGATTAGATCGCATCAGGTACACACAAGCATAACTATGGTTCTGGTTGGCTAGAAGGCAGGGTTGGGTGGAATTGCAGTGCGAGACTCTGTTGAGGGTGCTTCTCTCTCTTTCCTGTCTCTCTCATGAAAGAAACAAACTTAATAAAACCAAAAAAAAAAAAAAAAGACTAGATGACTCCCCACCATGACACAGGCAGTAGAGCACTGCTGTATGATTCTGGAACTAGATGGGAAAGCCTGGGATTGGGATCCCACATTGACTGGAACACACTGGGTGGGCCTGGAGCTCATTGGCTGGAAGGCTGGGATGGGGGGCATTGTGGTGTGGTGGGACCCTGTCTTTGGTATCTGTCCTCCCATCCTCAGGAACTTAAAACAAAACTGTAAGAACTTGTGAAAATCATTTCTGGGCTCTGAAAATTGACCAGAAGTGAACAATAATTCGAAAAACATTTATTTATAGGACATTGCTAACTTTTGTCTAAGAATAGTGGGAATCTATGGTGCTCTTGGGGTTACTCTGTTTTCCATCCTTCAGTGAAGTAATTCTCCCAGGGCAGGACTGACCATAAAGATAGCACCTTTGCTGCCAGCAGCAGTTCATTTGATTTGGAGTGTGTGGTGATGAACAGAGAATGTGTCCAGCTTTCCTACCTGAGGATGTGGTTGTAAATGGAACAGGGATATTCTGGAAATGACAGGACCTCAAAGAACCTGATAAGGTCTCGGGACCAGCAGTTAGCGAAATGGCTATGTCTCTGTACTCCCTTGTAGTCGACTGCGGTTCGAGTCCTGGACCTGGCAGCTTAAACACGCCAGGTGCATGTGCATGCATGCCCAAGATCCCGAGAGGAGAATGGAGGAAGAGGGATTGTGGTGTGGCCATCCCCCCTGGGGGATGATTTCTCGCTTTCTGTCTCTCTATCTCTCTCTGTCTTTCTGGCGAGTGCATGTGTCCTATAGCAAAAACATCTCCAAAAAAAAAAAAAAGAACCTGATAAGATCTCCACATAAACCTGGCTGATGGAGGCCTCATCTCTGTGCAGAGGAGACCTGCAAGGGTCAGGAGGAAATAAGACCTGAGGCCAACTTGAAAGCTGACAGAACTTGAGTGAGCTCTTCAGCACGCACACAGATCCAAGGCAGAGGCCAGAAGCCTCAGATATGGAGACACAAGAGTGACCTCTAGAGCAAAGCTACAAGGATGAAACCAAGTCTTTGAAAAACCAAATTAGAAACATCAGCTGCTGACCAGTTGTAGAAGACATTCAGCAGATTAAGTTCAAGCTAAGAAACAGTATAGCAGTATTCAAGAAAAAAGATACCCAGTATCCAGTTACTAGACTGGCCCCATGGCCTAGTGGTTAAGGGAGCTGGATTCCTACTGAAGTTTGAATTCTGGCTGCAACAGCTTGAAAAATAGGTCAAGATATGTGTATACATACTCCAAATCCCAACAGGGTGGAGAAATGGAGGAGAAGGGATTACAGTATGACATGCCCTATTGGAGAGTGCTCTTCCTTCTTTGTCCCTTTCTGTCTCTCTGGCAAGCTCACACATGCCTTCTGGCAATTTACTTACTTACTTACTTACTTATTTATTATCTAACACACCCTTTAAAAATAAAATGTATTCCAAGAAATGAAGAAAAAAGCAATAGAAATGGTCTCTGAATGGACTCAGATATTGGACTCAGATATTGGATTTATCAAAGACTTCAAAACAGCTCATACAGATTTACTCAATGAATTAAAATAAGATAATCACTGAACAAATAGAGAATATCAGTAAAGAAATAGAAACAATTATGAAGAATCAAATTAAAGTTCTTGAGAAATAAATGACCAAAATGAACATATCACTATGGGGATCTTTAAAAAATGTATAGAATGAAAAAATCCGTCAGTGGATTCTTAATGACTTTTACAGAATAAACTTGTATATTAATTCATTTTTTTCAGCAGTTGTTTTAAAGTACTCTCATATGTGCATTGCATAGAGATTTGTGAGGGTCAAAGTAAGAATTCATGAGCTAAACAATGGATCAAAAATGTTAGCCAATCTGAATGAGAAAGTAAAAAGTATTGAAGAAAAATAGAACCTTGGAGACTTGTGAGACATCATCAAGTACACCAACACACAGGTAGTAGGAGTTCAGCAAGAGACTAAAGCAAGAGCAAAGATCAGGAAAAGTATTGAAGAAATGTCAACAACTCCTCAAATTTGTTATAATACATTCATCTACAGATCCAGCAGCTCAGCAGATCTTGGCTGAGTGGCCTCAGTCATACTGTTGAAAGACAAAGATAATGAGAGCAGCAAGAGACAACACATTCCCCACAGATACACAGTGAAGTTCTTATCAGAACCAATGGAAGGCAAGGGGAAGTAGAACAAACTATCAAAATATAGAAGGAAAAAGTTTAACCACAAATTTTATATCCAGCAAAACTATCCTTTAAAAATGAAGGCAAAATAAAGACATTCTCAGATAGACAAAAACCTGTCCTGACAAGAAATTCTGAAGGAAGTCCTGGTTAAATGAAGTATACATATACAAGATAGTAACATTCAAAACCACAGGAAGAAATGAGAAGGTTTTATAGGTAAATATGAAAGATTGTGTGGACACATATGTATTTTCCTTGAGGCCTTATGTCTCTAAAGGACATAAGGCTGTATAGAGCAATAATCATAACACTATTATTGGGATTATAACATATATAGATACACCTATGACAGTACAGCATAAAGGACAGGGGGAAATGGAACTGTATTGGAGCAAACTTTCTGTATATTATCAGAATTAAGTGATTATTAATCTGAAATAGATTGTGATAAAGATACATACTTTAATCTTTAGCGTAATTACTAAGTAAATAACTAAAAAATACATACTGAAATAATCAGAGTAATTAAAATATTAGGTTGTCGGGAAAGTCATGACATATTAAAATATGTGACCTAAAATGGAATACTATGCAGCAGTGAAAGAGGAACAGACCACTGATACATATGTAACAGGGATGGACCTCAGAAACACGCTAAGTGAAGGAAGCCACATACAAAAGATTGCATGGTATATGATTTGTTTTATATGAAATTTCTAGAGAAGATAAATCTAGGAACAGTAAATGACCTGTGGTTGCCTCGGGCTGGAAGTGCAAGTAAGGATTGACAGGATAGGCATAGGGAGCTCTTGGGGAGGCGGACATGCTCTAGATGCAGATTGAGGTGATGACTACAGAACACATTTGCTAGAAATTGTGGACTCTATTGTAACAGGTGAATTGTATGGCTTGTAAATTAAACCATAGAGCTGTTTAATAAAAACCCTGTTTAATAGAAAGCTTGTTTCAGTGAGACTTCTAAACCTTTTAGGCCTCAAGGCAGTAACAGCTACTTAAGTATTCATCCTGCCTTTCCAGTAGGAACTAAAATTCTTTTTAACCAAATAGTCTTAGTTGATGAAGGAGAGATTTTTTTTTTCTTTTTTTGGAGAGGTTTTTGCTATAGGGCACGTGCGCTCGCCAGACAGACAGACAGAGAGACAGAAAGCGAGAAATCACCCCCCAGGGGGGATGGCCACGCCGCAATCCCTTCTCCTCCATTCTCCTCTCGGGATCTTGGGCACACACGCACACACGCTCGGCGTGAGTTTAAGCCACCAGGTCAGGGACTCGAACCGCGGTCGACTACGTGGGAGTCCAGCGACATAGCCATTACGCTAGCTTTGGTCCCAAGGAGAGTTGTTTTAAAAAAATATTGTAGCTAATTATTTGGAGAGAACAGTAGTATTAGAAAATCAGTTCTCCGCCACTGTTAGTGAAATAATTTGACCCAGGAAGGATTATGAAGTAACACCACACAACCTTGTTTAGATCCTTAGTCAAAGAAACTAGCTGCAAAATACAATTCCGTGAAGGGAAAATGTGAGCACAGACCAATATTAGCATAAGGACGTTGTATTAACTATG
Organism: Tupaia belangeri chinensis; assembly: GCF_000334495.1. Classification (NCBI taxonomy): domain Eukaryota; kingdom Metazoa; phylum Chordata; class Mammalia; order Scandentia; family Tupaiidae; genus Tupaia; species Tupaia belangeri. The sequence goes on from NW_006159501.1 coordinate 9,481,797, forward strand.
TTAGATGTGATAGTGACATGGTGGTTATAGAAGAAGAGACAGTCTGGAGTATTTACAGGTAAAGTGATATCTGGAATTTGATTTAAAATAGATTTAAAAATGGTGATAAGGCTGGCTGCATGGCCTGGTGGTTAAGGCAGCTGGATCTCACATGGCTGACTGTGCCATTGAGTCCTGGACCTGACAGCTTGAGAAATAGAAAGACATGTGTACATACATGCATGCCCAAAATCCCAAAGGGAGGAAGAGATGGGGGAGGGGAGAGCACCCAGCAGGTGCTTCCTCCTCTCCCCTCCCCCAAAATAAATAAATAAATAAATAAATAGTGCTAATTGTTGAAGCCAATAAAAGTGATAAGTATGTGGGAACTCATCACACTATTCTTAGTGTATATTTGAAATTTTCCTGTAAAGTAAAAAGTAACACGTGGGAGCAGAGGAAGTGTCGTGCAGAGTAGCCGTGCGTCAGAGGGATCACACGGCCCTCAGCTGAGCTCGGCTGGTCACCATCACTGTGATGGTCCCGTAGACAGTGTGCGTACAGTGCTAGTCAGGTACGCCTGTGGTGCCTACTATCCCAAAGTCGAACTTGACGGCCTTACACCCGCCAGTGTGCCGGAATACGGGGAGAGAGGAACAGCCTGATCCCCAGTGACACCGTCAGGAAGCAGAAGGGCAATTCTCAGAGGTAAGGTGTTCTGAAGGAAAACGGCCCATGTCTCTGTAGCAATAACTTCGTGTTTATCTCTGCTCTCTTCTGAAGCTCCCCTCACGTGGTGGTAAAATGTCAGAGGCATAAATCCACACGGACAGAAGCTAGAGATGTCAGTGAGCCCAACCCCAGGTGCTGGCAGGGTGAAGGGGAGTGAGGAGGAGTGACCAGTGTGCTCTGCTGAGCATAGCAGTGAACACTGGAGCCAGCAGCTGCCTGGCCCTGGAGGGCCCAGCTCCGGAGTGTGGGGGAGCACCCTGCTTCTGCGTGAGCACTGGCTGTGGCCTTTGACTTCTACACTCTGTGCCTGTGTAACTTTCATAAAGACGCAGAGACCGGCTCGCTTGGGAATGTTGATTTTAGAATAATAGCATATATTCTTAGGGCACCTTCAGGTATAACTGCATAGAAAAATAATTCTTCCAGGGCCAGCAGGTGGCATAGTGGTTAAGGTGCTGGACTCCCCACATGCCCAACTATGGTTCAAGTCCCGGACCTCATTGCTTGGAACTCATGCCAGGCACATGTGCATGCATGCCCGAAGTCCCAAGAGGAGAATAGAGAAGGGATTGTGGTGTGTCCATCCCCCCAAGGGGTGATTACTTGGTTTCTGTTTCTCAGTTTCTATGGTGGACACACATACCCTATAGCAAAAATCTCTCAAAATAAAAGAAGAGTAAAAGAATTCTTCCAATTGCCTTGCATGTAACCACTTAACGAAATGAACAAACTTATTAATGACACATTTTTAAATTATAATTTTCAAGCAGTCATTTTTCCAGGTATCTGATAAATTTATTAGATTTAAGATTCTGTTTGAAATATGCCCAGAAATAGAATGTTCTATTTATTTCCTTGATTTCATCACTTACAGGTCAACAGATTAATGTTATGCCTCATAATATGTTTGTATGAACATGGTCGTATTTTTAGATGAAAAAATATTACCTATATGTTGTAGTTTAGCAAATTTGAGATGCTATCAATTATTTTTTGGGCTCTTTTCAAACTAGATTTTTGCATTATCTTTGTCTTTGGGATTAATTAAATGTAAAGTGTCCTCCCTATTCACCACCATCACCACTAATTTTTATTGCTTTATTAATTTGTAGTTTTGGCTTATGTTTATTACTGTTTATGGAGATAAGAAATCAAAGGGCTAACAAGACTGGGTAAAATATAGTTTTGATTATTTAGTTTGAAATAGTATATTCTAGAAGTAGAAATGAGAAATTGTACATGAAATTTCAGAATAGATTACCCCCCCACACCCTTGGGCATATGTACTTGCTAGAGAGAGAGAGACGGAGAGGGCAAGTGAGAAATCACTCCCCCCAACCCCCTTTCCCTGCCACTGGGGAAGAATGTCAGAAACCTTAAAAAAAATTATATCTTGGGGCAACAAAAGGTCTTAAAGGAACCTGGGTTTTACTCTGTGGGGGTGGATAGTGCTGGAAAGCCAGGGCACGTTGGACTCCACGTGAACAACTGGCAAGGGGAGTGGAAGGGAAGGAAGGGCAGCTTGTCAGGGCTCTGTGACAGTGGGCCTAGGGAGGTGGGAGTGTTTTTTTTTTTTTTTTTTTTTTTTTTCCTTTTTGCCAAAGAGCCCATATACTCACAGACAAAGAGAAGGAACGTGAGGAAGCACTTCCCGGGGGGATGGCCATGCAGCAATTCCTTCTCCCCTTGACATTTTGAGCACAAATGCACATGTGCCCAGCGTGATTTTAAAGCTGCTGGGTTGGGGACTTGAACTTGTTCGGCCATGTGGGAGTCCAGCACCTTAACCACCATGACCACCAGCTGTGAGTCTCATATGACATGAGAAGATAGATGGGGGCCAGATGGATGCACAGTGGTAACCGTGATGTCTACAAGGCAGACCCACATGGGAGGGTTATTGATTCGCATCTAGAGAACTCCCTGACTATCTGGAGCACACACAGGCCCATGATCCAGACTGGCAGGAGCTGGGGCGGCATCTTTGCATTGGGCTGCTCTGTCTTTCACTCTCACTCATGGAATAAAAATCAGAAAATTTTAAAGAGAAAGGTCTGAATGTCTGGGTATAGGATGAGTCATTTATACATTATAAATGACTTTAGTTTTGGGGCATAGCAGTGCGTAAAGGATCAGATCAATAACCAAAACACAGAACACGGGAGAAAGGGTTGTCTTGGTTGGATGTGGATTTTTTTTTTTTTTTTGAATGATGGTTAAGTTGGAGATGCTCATTAGGCAACCAAGTCGAGATGCTAAATAATTGTTAGGGGCCAGCCAGTGGCATGATGGTTGAGGTGGCTGGACCCCACATGGCCGACTGAACGGGTTTAAGTCCCAAACCTGGCAGTTTGAGAAATATACCAGGCAGATGTGTGCATGCATGCCCAAAATCCTGAGAGGAGAATGGAGAAGGGATGTGTGGCCATACCCCTGGTGGGTGATTTCTCACTTACCCTCTCTCTTGCGCGTGCTTGCTCTCGCTCTCTCTTGCTCTCTCTCTCTCTCTCTGTCTCGCTCTGGTGAGTGCACACAACCAATGGCAAAAAAACAAACAAAAAAACCCCAGCTGTTGGTTTGATTGCAGATGTCAGGAGACTCCTGGGCTAGGGATGTAGCAGCCGGGATCTGTCATCCTAGAGCAGGGACGTAGAGTCTCAGGACTGGATGAAACTCTCTTGCAAAGAGAAGCAAACAGTGCTGAGGCCAGGGACAAAGGGATTCTGTTTCCAAGTACTTTCTTTCATCAAGTTTGAATTAGGGGTTACTTGCCTTCAGCAACATCTACCTGTCTCGTAAGTGTGGACAGCGGTGCAGACCCGCGTCACCACCACTCCTCTTGCGTGGTTTTTTGCTTTGTCTTTCTGTCTCTTCGGGGAGTGCATGCACCACCCTATAGCAAAAACCTCTCAAAAAGGCAAAAAAAAAAAAATATATATATCTATGAGTTTCTATTCCATTTCCCTGTTTTGCCTGTTCAGCACGTTGGCTTTGTCTTCAGGCTAGCCTGTTTGAAGCCGAAGATGACAGCTGTGAGTACAGACCAGCACTCAGGCGAGTGTCTCACCCTGAGGAGGAGGAAAGCCTCCCCACATGCTGTGTCGCATTGCTTCAACCAGCCCTACCTTCATGCCTGCCCAAGGTCCAGTCAGCTCCCGGGAGGATGAGCCCACAGTGCTAGCGTGGGGTAGGCGGGACCCCTGCATCTGCCTTCCTGCTGAGAGGACCAGGGTCCGGAAGGGTGGCAACTGTGTGAAGATCATGCAAGTAGGAGTAATATGAAGCGACAGGGCTGTTATTTAGCGTGGCCCGGGTCTGTTTGGGTGGCATCTGCATGCTTGTGACTCTGAAAACTGCAGTGAGGCTCAGAGGTATGAGTCGCTGTCCGCCGAAAATAATGTTGTGCAGATTGACCACGTGTCTGCATCCTCAGCTGATGTGCGGGCCTGGACAGTCAAAGGCTTTCCCAGCACCCCTCCCCGCAGTCTGATTCAAAAGAAAAGGTAGCAAAAGTTTGATAAACTTTTGTATTGTTTAGAAGTGCATTCATTGCAGAGAATAGGAAAAAACCCTCGCCGCTTAGGTTCTTTGTGGAGTGTCGTCCTGAGTCAGTGTAGAAGCTCAACAACTTCATCAAAGGACCAGGTTTGGGACCAGCAGGTGGCGTGGTGGTGGAGGCACTGAACTCCCACATGGCTGACCATGGTTCGAGTCTCATATCCAGTGGCTTGAAACTCACGCCAGGCACGTGTGTGTGCACGCATGACCAAAGAGAAAGAGAGAAGAAGAGATTGAGGCCTGGCCATTTCCCCATGGAGTGATTTCTCGCTTTCTGTTTGTCCAGCACATGCCCTATAGCAAAAATCTCTCTCTCAAAAAAAAAATAAATAAATAAAAGGTGTTTCCGGGCCAGCTCTGTGGCCTGCTTAAGGCAACTGATGGGTTCCACGTGGCTGACCGATGGTCTGACCTGAGAGACAGGATGGGTGTTCGCGCATGCCCAGAACCCTGAAAGGAGGGAGGGATGGAGAAGGAGGGATTGTGTGGCTGCTCCCGGGCTGTGCTTTCTCCTCACCGTCTGTGTTTCTCTCACAAGTGCATGTGCCCTCTAACAAAAACAAAAACAAAAACAAAAACGCCTCCAGAATTCTCTGGTTCTGTTTTGCTGCCATTTGCCTTTTTACCTCAGGGGTGCACAGAAGTGTGAAAAAAACCTGATTGGTAGCTGTCTCCTCTTTTCAGGAAAACCATCTCGCATTATGAAATAGAAATACAATGCAAGTCACAGATACTATGGTGCATTTTCCAATAGTCGCAGTTTAAAAAGAAAGAAACCAGGTGAATGTTAGTAATATATTTTAGTTTAACCAATCCATCCAAAATATTATTTCAAACTATAATCACAGTAAATTATTAATGAGACATTTCCAATCCCTTGTTTTGTATGATCTTCAAACCTGGGGTGTATTTTATGGCCATAGCACAGCTCAGTTTAGACGAGCAGCGTTTCAGGAGCACAGTAACTGCACGTCGCTAAGTCAGGGGTAGATGGTTAAACAGCTGGTTGGCTTTCTGGGGGAGAAAAGCCATGTCCAAAATAAACATGCATAGCTTATTAGCAATTTTACAAATTTAATGTAATTATAGTACATAATTTACAAATAATAAAACATGCATTACTCTTTATTGTAAATTTTAATGTAGCTAACTGATTCTTATAAGATGCTTTTTGATTTTTACCAGCTGTCAAATGCATGTGCTTACTGGAGGTGGGAGTGGGGGTGATAGACGCACTCCCTGGGGGCAGAGCTATGCTGCAGTCCCGTTTGCATTCTCTTGGGCTTTTAGGCACATGTGCACATGTGCCTGGTATATTTCTCAAGCCACTGGGTCCAGGACTCACACCACATAGTCAGCCTTGTGGATTCAGTTGCCTTAAGCAAACTGAATGGTCCAGTTTTTGCCAGTCTCTTAGAACTAACCTGTGGTTGTAATTCAACCACGATTTGACAAAATCAACTATAGTAGGTGCTTGGTTACTGCCCAGTTCGGCAAAATATTGAATAGTTGCTCTTGTCCTTGGCAGACGAATGTAGTTCCAGATGGATGTTGGTCAGTGCCTTTATTTATGTTAACGAGGTCTGGCTTTTTCGTTTGCTTGCTGGTGTTTTTACTGTTCACTGTGTAACGGCTCTAGGGCACGACTTCTCACAGTTCAGGGTGCAGTATGTTTTCTTTACTACTTTAATTCTAAATCAGGGTCCTCCAACTTCTTCCCAGAGGCCCAGGTAGTGAACATCCTTGGCTGTGAGGGGTATCCAATTGCTGCTGAAACTCTGGCTGTGCTGCCATCAGGCCTAGCTGCCCTAGCCAGTGCGAACAGTGGCCTGGCATGGTCAAATGCTTTTTGCACAAACAGGTAGTGGGTGATCTTGTCTGACAGGCCTTACTTTGACGATCCCTGGTTGAGACCACCAAGAAGAGGTTCAGTGTTTGCCTACTTTTGTGGTGTAAATACGTCACCATAGTGCATGGCCGCAACTGTGAAATACACCCCAGATTTGGAAAACTAAGCTGCAAACTTGGAGACCCTGCATACGTAGTTGTGAAGAAGCACTCAGTAATACTCCACATATGAGGGGGCTTCAAAAAGTCTGTGCATACATGTGTCCGATCCAGGGACCGCGAGGGTATTCACTTTGTACAACTTTCCCATGCTCTTCACTCAGGAATGATTCAGGGGAGCACACTTAACTCTTGAAATTTCAAAATAACATTTTCATAGACCACTTAAATTGCTTACATGACAAGTTGACGATTTTAGGTTTGGGCTGACCAGTGGTGTAGTGGTTAAGGTGACTGGATCCCACACAGCTGACTGCATGGTTGAGTCCTGGGCCTGGCAGCTTGGGAAACGTGCTGGGTGTGTGTGTGTGCATGCCCAAAATCCCAGGAGAAGACGTGGAGCAGAAGAAATTGTTTTTCCTTGCTTTCTCTCTATCTCAGTGAGTGTGTTTGTGTTCTAGCAAAACTTTTTAAAAAGATTTAATTTAGCCAAATTTATTGTTTCTATTTTTTTCATCTCTTATACATGATTAGGAAGTTCTAAATTTGAGGGCAGTTTAATTATTTAGCCACGTTTGTCGTGGTTTATATTTTGTATTTTATTCTTTAAGCCATCTAGAATTGTTTTACTGTGAGAGAAACGTAATTTCCTTCCTTTAGCCCACATCGTTAATTAATCAGATGATACTCTGTCCATTCCCTGATAATTCACTTCGCAGCGTTTATCCTGTACGGTGTTACCTGTTCTGGAGTCTGCTCCTGGCTCCTGTCCTCTTCTGTTACTATGTCACTTCTCTTTCTTGTGCTGTGTTTTTATTGCTCTTACTCTGTCCCAAACCTGTGAAGTTTGTGAAACTCACTCAGTGATCACGTCTATAAAATGTCAGTTAAAGACCTCCTGACCAGGAAGTCTGACATTAGGCTGTGGAAGGCAAGTTTTAAATCCTGTTAGGAAGTTGTTTAATGTACATCTTAGCCAACTACTTTTGTGCTAAATTTTGCTTTTCAGAAAAAAAGGAGGAATAGAGTACCAGTAATCACATTTTTATACTTGCGATGGCTTTTAGATGTGTAGTTGGGTGTGGATGTCTTTTAGAAGGAAATGAATAAGGTGATAACCAGATGCATTTACTGTTGAAGGTGGTGGGCAAATAAACGAAGCAGGTACTGGTAAAGAGTTTTCATAACTTATTAACAAAAGCCAATCGTAAAGTAGATCCAGTAATATTTAATTTTCGAATTACGTAATTTGGCGAATAAATTACTTTACGATGTACACTGTAACAAAGGGAACCTTTTATTTTCACCAATCTCACTTGCTTTTGTTTTCCAGGTACTGTTTCGTGTTCGCTCTGGGATACCTGACAGTGTGCCAAATCACTAGAGTGTACATCTTTGACTATGGACAGTACTCTGCTGACTTTTCAGGGTAAGAGTCACACTTGGATTTAGCGCCTGTTTTTCTCTAACACGTGGTTCAAGTGAAAAGCTACACAGTTTCATTGGCAATTTCCTTACGAATTTGGAACTTTTCACAAGTGGTTATAAAAACCACTCATTTAAATCATCATCTATAAATTTCTAAACACATAGTATTTCAGTTTCTCACATGGTGTTCTGGCATTGGGAGCATTTCCTGGTTCTGATACCAATTCTATAATCGTTTATAAGTACGGGAAGTCGGCCACCCTCGAGTCTGCGTTCTCCAGTCTCTTACGTGCAGGTGTTCACCGGCTTCTGTGTCATTAAAGCTGGTCGCTTGTTCTGCTTCTATGAGCCCACGTGACTTTTTTTGATTCGGAGCACCTTGGACTATAGTTCTGTCAGGCTGAGTACCCTTGAGACACTCAGTCGATGTGTTTGCTTTCATGCCGTTCTCTCTTGTGCGTTGTATTGATACGTTCCACATCAGTGTTGCATTGCCAGGTAGGAATAACTCTGGCCTTTGGACCAGCGGATCGCATAATAGCTATGTCGCTGGACTCCCATGTAGTTGACCATGGTTTGAGTTCCGGACCTAGTGGCTTAAAACTCACTGTGGGCACATGTGCATGTGTGCCCCAAATCTCAAGAGGAGAATGGAGGAGAAGGGATTGCAGCATGAACACCCCCAGGGGGTTATTTCTCACTTTTTTTCTGTCCATCTTTCTGGTGAGCGCATGCACCCTATAGCAAAAATCTCTCAGAAGGAAGGAGGGAAGGAAGGAAGAGAAGCCACAACTCTGGGAACAAGCAGTTAGCATAATGGCTATGTCGCTGGACTCCCATGTAGTCGACCGCAGTTCGCGTCCCGGGCCCAGTGGCTTAAACTCACACCGGGCGCATGTGCGTGCGTGCCCAAGATCCCGAGAGGAGAATGGAGGAGAAGGGATTGTGGCGTGACCATCCCCCCAGGGGGTGATTTCTTGCTTTCTGTCTCTATGTCTCTCTCAGTCTGTCTGGCGAGCACACGCGCCCTATAGCAAAAACCTCTCCAAAAAAAAAAAAGCCACAACTCTGGCCTCGGTCCTTCCAAGGGGCTTTATTCCCTCTCTCGTACTGGATGAGTCTCTTTGGCCTATCACAAAAATCGATGAAAATAGAAGCAGGACGAGCCCTGGGAAGTGACTCGCTCACCGTGTCATAAAGGGATGTCGGCTAGCACCTTAGTGGCAGGCTGGGAGGTTGAAGATAACCCTGTGTGTGCTTTATGTCGGGCCTGCCAGCTTTCTCCAAAGACAGAAGATCTGCTCTGTGTCAGACTTGACAGCATTAATAATGAGCTGTAAATCCAGTTCTAGGGTAAGTAAATTGGAAAAAGTAAGCAAACTATGCTGTGTCTGAAAAGAAAAAGGTCAACAATGGAGACAGATCAAAGCCGTGTGAGCTCAGCGAAAAGTCATTCCTGCGAAATGAGAATTTTAGGAGATGAGAGATTGTCTTCTCTCTAATGAGATCACAGTAGACTTTACTACACAATTAAAAAAAATAATTTATTGTTTTTTGCCATTGCATATGCATGTTTGAGGAGGAAGTCAGAGAGAGGGAAGGTGAGAAATCACCCTCTGCGGGGGCAAGTGGCCGCGCCACAGTCCTTCCTCTTTCCTTCTCTTCTCGGGTATGTTTCAAACTGCCAGGCCTGGGACTTGAACCATGGAGTTGGCCTTGTAGGAATGAAGTGCCTTAACCATCACACCACCTGCTGGCTCATTTTACAACACAACTTTTAAAAATTGATTGGATAAAGGAAATTGCGTCTAAAACAAATAAAGCCAAGCCACAAAAAGAGATTAAAAACACTAAAAAAAAAAAAAAACCTCCAAAAACCTAATTGTTAATCAAATTAGCAATATAGTGAATAGAACTGAGAAATACACTTGGAAGGAAGAAAAGGAGAACAGATAGAATTTATGAATAATACAAATTTTTAAAATGTGTTTCTTTGGGGACCAGCAGATGGCGTAATGGTTATGTCGCTGGGCTACCACGTAGTTGACCACGGTTTGAGTCCTGGACCTGGTGGCTTAAAACTCACACTAGGCGTGTGTGCATGCATGCCCAAGATTCTGGGGAAAAAATAATAGAGGAGAAGGGTCTGTGGCATGGCCATGATTTCTCATGGTGGGGGATGATTTCTCACTTTCTGTCTCTCTGGCGAGTACATGCACCTTATAGCAAAAATCTCTCTCAAAAAATTTTTCTTCCACAAGAGAGAGATACACAGCATCCCCAACAGGGTCACGACACCACAGTCCACCCGAGTCTCACCAGCCTGAACCGTGGGCACGCACGCCCGGGGATGTCTCTGTGCATGAACCCAGAGCCTTCCTCGTGGGTCAGCCTCACAGGTGCTGCCTCGCTGCCCTGCCACCGTCTGGCCCACGTTCTGGAAGGACAGCGAATGAGCAGAACCAGCATGCGTTGGTCTACTGTGAGAATCTGAGGGGGTGTGAGGGAGGAGCCCAGATCACGTGCTGTCATCATGGCGTAGTGAAATTAGCAACTAGTTATATAAGTTGTTTTTTAAAAAGCGGGGCGGGGGGGGCAGCAAGTGGTATGGTAGTTTAGGCACTGGACCCCCATGTGGTATGGTAGTTCAGGCACTGGACTCCCACATGGCTGACCATGGCTTTTTGAAGACCCAGTGGCTTCAAAATCGGACCAGATACAGGTGCGTGTGTGCCCACAATCCTGAGAGGAGAGTGCGGAGAAGGTGGATTGCAGCGCGGCCATCCCCCTGGCGGGTGATTTCTCTCTCCCTCTCTGTCTCTTTGTTCCTATTGGAAAAGCAAAACAAAACAAAAAAAAGAAAGAAAGAAGAGAGAGAGAAAAAAGCCAGAGAGTGTACATCGTTGCCTGAGAGAAACAGGCAGACAGAGAGGGGAGATAGTCCTCAGTTTCTGCACCCTGTCAGGAATTTGGGCAGCTCCCTGGAATCCTCTGGATCCGCTTGGTGGGTGGGCGTGGGTAGAGTGAGCCTGCTCATCACTGCTGTTCACATCCTGTTGGCAACGACTAGTCCCATGACCACCTAGAGTCGGGGACGATTCACACTGGTGGCGTAATGAGGGCCAGCCTCTGGTGACCAATAGCATACCATGCTGTGGGGCTGGAAGCCATCTGCTGACCATGGTTTGAGTCCCCTTTCTGCGTGGCCTGAAATCGTGCCAGGGGTGAGCGTGTGCTCCTAAGGTTTGGGCTACCTAGAGGGCCCAAGGAAGGGGATCATGTGGTTGCTGAGCCCCATGGAGGGTCTTCTCCCTCTCTCAGTGTGCATACACTCTAGCCCGAATGTGTTTTCTAAATTTTATTGATTATTTTTCTTATTTTCTTTTTAATTTTTCTGTAGGACATGTGCTCACCTGAGAGAGAGGGACGGAGGGAGGGAGGGAGGGAGGGAGGGGGAGAGAGAGAGAGAACTAGGAAACTACCAGGTGCAGGACTCGAGTTGTGATCGGTCATGTGGGACTTCAGTGACTTAACCACCAGCCACCTGCTGGCCCTTCTAGCACAAAAAAAACAGGGCCGGCAGGTGGGGTGGTGGTTAAGGTGCTGGAGTCCCACATGGCGGGTGGTGTGGTGGGTAAGGCAGTGGAGTCCCACATGGTGGATGATGTGATGGATAAGGTGCTGGAGTCCTTCATGGCTGACCACAGTTCGAGTCCCAGACCCAGCCCTTGAAGACTACACTGGACGCAAGTACACGCATGCCCAAAACCCCAAGAGGAGAATGGAGGAGAGGGGATTGCTTTGTGGCCATGCCATCAGGAGGGGGGGGTGATGTCTCACTTGCCCTCTCTGTCTTTCTTTAGCAAGTTCATGCTCCGCATGACAAGAAAAAAAGCATAATGCATGTTTAAAGAACAGCAGTGTAGGATGTGGCTATAAGAGTATTGTTACGAAGTTTCTATTTAGATATTTAAATGTAGTGTGAAATGTGTAAGTGTGTGGAAGAAAAGTAGCATGGTGTTTTTAAGATAGTCGACTGGTTACATGGCTCCTCAAGTCCCCTTTTCACTTGTGAGGAGGAAACGTGGACCATGATTGGTGAACTGAGGAAGGCCACTCCCGGTCACTGCAGGACCCTGTCTTGGCAGACTGGACTGAAGGGCTCCTTCTCTATTGAAGTGGCAGAGATGAGAAAAGGTCAGCTGAAGGCAGACCCGCCTGTGAGGAAGTGTGCCGGCACCCGGAGC
>NW_006159501.1:9495413-9511633 GCF_000334495.1 Tupaia belangeri chinensis
GGTGCGTGTGTGCCCACAATCCTGAGAGGAGAGTGCGGAGAAGGTGGATTGCAGCGCGGCCATCCCCCTGGCGGGTGATTTCTCTCTCCCTCTCTGTCTCTTTGTTCCTATTGGAAAAGCAAAACAAAACAAAAAAAAGAAAGAAAGAAGAGAGAGAGAAAAAAGCCAGAGAGTGTACATCGTTGCCTGAGAGAAACAGGCAGACAGAGAGGGGAGATAGTCCTCAGTTTCTGCACCCTGTCAGGAATTTGGGCAGCTCCCTGGAATCCTCTGGATCCGCTTGGTGGGTGGACGTGGGTAGAGTGAGCCTGCTCATCACTGCTGTTCACATCCTGTTGGCAACGACTAGTCCCATGACCACCTAGAGTCGGGGACGATTCACACTGGTGGCGTAATGAGGGCCAGCCTCTGGTGACCAATAGCATACCATGCTGTGGGGCTGGAAGCCATCTGCTGACCATGGTTTGAATCCCCTTTCTGCGTGGCCTGAAATCGTGCCAGGGGTGAGCGTGTGCTCCTAAGGTTTGGGCTACCTAGAGGGCCCAAGGAAGGGGATCATGTGGTTGCTGAGCCCCATGGAGGGTCTTCTCCCTCTCTCAGTGTGCATACACTCTAGCCCGAATGTGTTTTCTAAATTTTATTGATTATTTTTCTTATTTTCTTTTTAATTTTTCTGTAGGACATGTGCTCACCTGAGAGAGAGGGACGGAGGGAGGGAGGGAGGGAGGGAGGGGGAGAGAGAGAGAGAACTAGGAAACTACCAGGTGCAGGACTCGAGTTGTGATCGGTCATGTGGGACTTCAGTGACTTAACCACCAGCCACCTGCTGGCCCTTCTAGCATGAATTTTTTAAAAAGGGCCGGCAGGTGGGGTGGTGGTTAAGGTGCTGGAGTCCCACATGGCGGGTGGTGTGGTGGGTAAGGCAGTGGAGTCCCACATGGTGGATGATGTGATGGATAAGGTGCTGGAGTCCTTCATGGCTGACCACAGTTCGAGTCCCAGACCCAGCCCTTGAAGACTACACTGGACGCAAGTACACGCATGCCCAAAACCCCAAGAGGAGAATGGAGGAGAGGGGATTGCTTTGTGGCCATGCCATCAGGAGGGGGGTGATGTCTCACTTGCCCTCTCTGTCTTTCTTTAGCAAGTTCATGCTCCGCATGACAAGAAAAAAAGCATAATGCATGTTTAAAGAACAGCAGTGTAGGATGTGGCTATAAGAGTATTGTTACGAAGTTTCTATTTAGATATTTAAATGTAGTGTGAAATGTGTAAGTGTGTGGAAGAAAAGTAGCATGGTGTTTTTAAGATAGTCGACTGGTTACATGGCTCCTCAAGTCCCCTTTTCACTTGTGAGGAGGAAACGTGGACCATGATTGGTGAACTGAGGAAGGCCACTCCCGGTCACTGCAGGACCCTGTCTTGGCAGACTGGACTGAAGGGCTCCTTCTCTATTGAAGTGGCAGAGATGAGAAAAGGTCAGCTGAAGGCAGACCCGCCTGTGAGGAAGTGTGCCGGCACCAGGAGCCCTCGAGTGTCCGGTAGCACGTGGACAGGCGTCCTGGCTCAGTCCCGAGTCGCGTAATTATCACAGCTCTTCGAGGTGCTGGAGGCCGGAGCACAGCACAGCCCGGTGACTCCTCTGAGCAGACCTGCCCCAGCTCTGCAGCTGGAAAACAGAAGTGGAGCCCGGGCGCCTGCTGAAAGCCAATGTGAAATCTCACGTGTGGGACAGTTACATTTGCACAAGGTGTGCAAAACGAATATTGTGTGTGAATGTACATGTGGGGGGATATACATATATACACACACACTGTGTAGAAGGTACGTTTAAAATGTGAATTAGATATAAGGGGCTTGCCTGTTAATAAGAGGGACTCGCCTCTGGATGAAGGTTTGTGTCTGCAGAAAGGTTGAGAAGTCACTGAAGTTGTTAGTGTTTACATTAGGCTCAGAAAATGGATATAGGGACCAGCAGTTAGCGTAATGGCTGTGTCGCTGGACTCCCATGTAGTTAAATGCAGTTCAAGTCCTGGACCCGGCTGTTTAAACTCACGCCAGGCACATGTGCGTGCATGCCCAAGATCCCGAGAGGAGAATGGAGGAGAAGGGATTGTGGCGTGGCCATTCCCCTGGGAGGTGATTTCTCGCTTTCTATCTCTCTGTCTCTCTCTGTCTGGCGAGCGCACATGCCCTATAGCAAAAACCTCTCCAAAAAATAAAAAAAAAGAAAATGGATATAGAAGGAGTATAAAGCAGTAAAATAACTGTCCTTTATGTCAGCAGTGGCCAGTTGCAAAATATAGCAGAGAAAGGACCCAAGTTTCAGAAGCAGTAAAAACTAGAAATACGTGGGAAAAGAAATGTGCGTGACGTCTGTGTAGAAAACTGTAAGCCATAGAAGAGGAGATGGAGAAAGAGCCTGCTTCTCTGGGTACTGAGATTCAGAACTGGGGCCAGCTGGTGGCGTGGTGCTTAAGGTGGCTGGATCCCACATGGCTGACTTCAAGTCCTTGGCCCAGCGGCTGGAAAACACACCCGACACGCGGGCATGCATGCTCAAAGTCTGGACAGGAGAATTGCAGGAGGAGGGATTGTTTTGTGACCCCCAAGGGGGTTCATTCGTTCTCTCACTCTCCAGTGAGCACGCATAGCTCTTATAACAATACCAGCACCAGACTGAGCACTGTAAAGATGCAAATCCCATCAGTGTGACGTAATTACGTAATTTAGCAGCGTAATGTAGTTAGGTTGGAATTTCGAGGGAAATTATATAAATTCAGAAATTTCTTTGGAAGAATAAATCTTAAGAATAGTGAGTTCAGTGTAGAAATATTCTATACTGTCTGTAAAGGAGAAGTTACTAAAATATTACGAAACAGGGACCAGCAGTTAGCGTAATGGCTATGTCACTGGACTCCCACGTAGTCGACTACGGTTCGCGTCCTGGACCCGGTGGCTTAAAACTCACACTGGGCACGTGTGCGTGCGTGTCCAAGATCCTGAGAGGAGAATGGAGGAGAAGGGATTGCGGTGTGGCCATCCCCCCTGGGGGGTGATTTCTCGCTTTCTGTCTCTGTCTCTCTGTCTGATGAGCGCACGCGCCCTGTGGCAAAAATCTCTTAAAAAAAAAAATTACGAAACAGGCCAGCCAGCAGGAGGGGTAGAAGTTAAGGCAGCTGGATCCCCTATGACTGACTTTGTTTCAAGTTCCAAACCTGGTGGCTTAAAAAAACATGCTGAATGGGGCTGGCAGGTGGTACGGTGGTTAAGGCACTGGACTCCCACATGGCTGATGGTTCAAGTCCTAGACCTGGAGGCTTGAAAATCACACCCGGCACGTGTGCATGCATGCCCCAGATCCCAGGAACAGGATGGAGGAGAAGGGATTGAGACGTGGCCATCCCCTCTGGGGTGTGAGTTCTCATTTTCTCTTCCTTCCCCCCGCCCTCTCTCTCCCCAGCAGGACAGTCACCCTGTAGCATGCTGTAAACAAATAGTGGCCTGATGTAAGGGCAGGCACACCAGGGAAGCCAGGAGGGAGGGCGTGGGGACAGACCCTTGGATCTGAGGACTAGTACAGAGTGGCCACGGAGGGGAGAGCGGGTGTGGTTCTTCCGTAGCTGCAGTGGGACATTTGGGCAGAGGGAAGAAGGCCGGTTCTCGCCCCACAGGTGGGTAATCAAGTTGTGGCTGGAAGCTAGACCAGAGTGTGCCGGAGGGTGATGAGTTCTGGTTGGCACACGCCAGCACGTGTGGTGAAGGCATGGCTGACAGCAGCCTCTGAAAGTGTGTGACAGTTTCCCACGCTGATCGAGGAGACAGCTTGGGGTTAGCCGGGGAGTACCGGGTGGACGCTCAGGAAATGTCTCCTGGCTGCCAGGCCTGGAGCCAGGGCTTGCTGCGGACTGCGGGGCACATGCCCGGAGCTTAGAGGCTGAGTGAGGTGCGGTTGTGATGGGGGTGTGTTGAGAAACGTGTCACGAGGCCACTTCCTCACTGCGATCACCACACTGTGCTCGAGTCACACGAGTGTGTGCTCCTTACGGGCCACGCGGCGACGCGGCCCACGCTGCCAGCGTTCTGTGTGCCCCTGGCTGTACCTCTGTAGGGGACAGTCCTTTCCAGCTTCAGAGGTCTCAAAGCTGCAGGTGGACTGTCATTTTCAGAACGCTCTCCAGGTCCAGGGTCCAAGCATAGACTTCTGCTCCTCGCCTTGCACTGTCTCCGAAGGCCCCCATTGCCCTCCAGTCCCCCCGCGGGTGCCCCGGGACTGGCTATAACGGCTGCGGGGAAGCCCCAGCCCGGGAGACCCCCCAGCCGCAGGCCGTCCATGCCGCTCTCCCAGCTCGCTCTCCCAGCTCGGCCTGCAGGGGTGGCTCCCAGCCCTTGACCTACATTTGTCCCCGGAAGCGCTCTGGCCAGCTGCCTGCTGCTGACGGGCTCGCTGCCTAGCGCCAGCCGACCCGCCTGTCTGTGTCCCTCGTGTCTGTCCCCACCTTCTCCGGGCCTCCCCCAGGCCACGTGTGTTCAGGGAAGTGTGGGATTGTGGGATGGTGTCTGTCAGGCACGTGAGCTGCTTTCCCAGGGCTGGAAAGTGGGTGGTGGCCCTGCCGCCCTCCCCCAGGGCCCCGTGTGGCCTTCCGGCCTGTCGCGCCCACGTCCCTCCCAGGTCTGTCTTCCTCAGGGCTTTTGCTCATCCTGGTCTCTGCTCAGAGCCGCCCTCCCCCTGTGCCTGGCATCCAGGCCCCTTCCTCGCGGCCCAGAGCAAGTGGCCGACCAACTGACCTACCTCCTCCCCCTTTCCCTCCCTACCACGATAAAGACAAACAGGCCACCCAACGGGGCCACCCTGGGATGGTCCCCAAGCCTTCCAGCCAGCCGGGGTCACCCGTGTGTATACCTGGCATGTTAAGCCCTCCCAGGATCTGAATCCTGACTCTCAGCTCTCTGTGAAGTCCTCTTCCGACTCCTAACACCTCAGTGACCTGCTTGCCCGATCGTCTCCTGCTGGGAGCCGGCTTCTGCAGGAAGGGTGCTTTTGGTCCAGTCCCCCCAGTGCCGTCCGCGACTCCTGGAGCCGTGTCTGGGGGAGGGACTAGCTCTCCCCGACGTCTACGGTGTCTCAGGTACCACGCAGGCATTGTGACACTGCTGTGTGATTTAACGCACACGGTGACATTGTTGTCTCATTTTATAGATAAAAACTTTGTGGAAAAGGCGGAATCCCTGCCCACTGCCCACAGTAGACCGGCAGTGGAGTCAGTTCCGATGTCTGACCCTGGCCTTGTCTGTCCCCGTGACCCCGCCCCGCGCCATCTGCGTCCCCTCCTCCCTGGGAAAACAGGGTCCTCTGATGCTCAAGAAGGTGTGTCAGACCTCCCTGGGGCCTGAAAGCAACCGGATGTTGGAACGCCACTAGCCGCAGAGTCGGCAGACCGTGATGAGTGCCAACCCAGGCACCGCGAGATGGCCAGGAGCCCCTTGCAGCGCCCCGAGACAGGTGTCTGTGAACTAAGCGTGCTGGGAAGGACCCCGCTGCAGGAGTGCTGCCGCCCTCAGGTGCTTCCTCTGTGCAGGAGGGTCTGCTTGGCGGATGGAGCGAGGTGGGGCCTGCCCCTCCTGGCCTCGCGGGCCCTGCGAGGGAGGAGCGTGCCCGTGACCCCTGCATTTGCTCTTCTGAGCTCTCTCCAGCCTGCTCATCCCGTGCCGAACTCTCCCTGCCATCCTTTTTTATTTCCGTTGATGCCATGGGCCTTCATCCCCCCGGTCTGTCTTTCTGTCCTGACACGTCATCTCTCTGGGGACAGGGCGGATGGAGGTAGGAACCTGCTACCCGTCTAACCAAAGGGGATGCACGCAGGCTGTGACCAACAGTAAAAGCCCAGAGGAGGTGTCCTTGTCAGGCAGGCCAGGTACTGGGGTGCCAAGGTCAACAAGCCTCGCTCCTGCCACCAAGGGGCTAGTGGCTTTGTTGGTGACAGAAAATAAAACACAATCGCTCACAATTGCGTCTGCGTGCAGAGGCCACGTGCTTTCAAGCACAGATGAGTGGCAGGCTGGGAGGTGGGGGCCGCCTGGGGAGGGGTGTGGCTGCCCGGGGAGGTATGCCGGTCTTGACCCAGCTGAGAGGGCTGGGCTCCTGGTGTTCCAGAAACCCCGCTGTAGCTCACGTCTGCCAGGTTCTCTGCCTGACCTGGAGGCGCGGCGTGAGCACTGACAGGGAAGACTTGTTCAGCCCGCCGCCGTGGTCCGATACATAAAACACACGAGTGTGAGAAGTCCGAGGTGAAGACCGCGTGGCCGGGCGCATCGTGAGATGGAGTTGTCCAGCGGCCTCGGCCCTCCTGGTTCCTGGGAGGGGTCCAGGCACTGGGGTGGGGGTGGGGCAAACATTCCCAACCCCGTGTCCTCTGCTCCTGATGGCCTGGAGCTGCAGGAGGGCACAGGGGCTCCACGAGGGCATGCATACCAAAAGCTCGTGTAGGTGTCTTGAACGTGTATGTACCTAACAGCTCAGTGTGTCACTGAGGTGTCGTTTCACTAAGGACTTTGTCCGTTTTCGTTTTTTTTTTTTTTTTAATGACTTGGGAATTTGGGAATTAGAATTTAGAAACTGTAGGGGATTAGAGAGTTAGGCAGGGAGAGGAAGTGATTTTTTTCCCCCAGGAGAAGGGAAGTTACAGGGCATTTTCATAATCCCCAAGGGCAAGGAGGGTCTCTGCGGAGCAGGAGCAGCAGCCAGGTGTTCGGAGCCCATGGGGAGAAGGCTGCTGAGGGCTGGTTTCCCGAGGGCCAGTGGTGTGAGTGGAAGAGTTGAGGAGAATCTCCCAGAAGCACTTAGCACTGAAGAGCAATGTCATCTTTCGGTTCTCTGCGGCCTTGCCTGTTAGGTGAGGACAAGGAGCTTGACGTTCCCAAGGGCCTCCATCTGTGGATCCCACCAGAAGTGGGTTTAAAACACACCCTTGCTGCGCCGTGCCAACACCTGAGCACACTCTGTTTTTCTTGATGGGTTTAAAGACACCGATGTTCTGTCAAAGTCAGCAGTGGGCACTGCTGCTCCTCGTCAGGCTGAGGCCACGTGGGTGTCCCAGGTTCAATTCCCAGCCCACCTAAAAGCCGGGTATGGTAGTGTCTACTCAGTCTCAGCTGCTCAAGGCTGAAGCAGGAGGACAGTGACAAAGTGGGACCCAGAGTGAGTGCACGTGTGCACGCGTTTGTGTACAAATGCCATGACTTCTGTGCTGTAGGTGGCTATCCTCTGGGTCTTGCAGCCCTAGGTGCCAGCTCTAGGGTAGGGAGATGGAAGTCTCTCCTGTTTCCTTTATTTTCTTTTATTCCCCGCCTCTCACATTTCTCACCCAGACATTTCATTGTCTGCTCACCCCCCTTTCCCCGGGCTGCTCACTTTTCTCCTTTGCATTCAGGAGCCCAAGCAGCTCGGTGTCCAGGAGTCCTAAGTCGGAGTCAGTAGTCCGGCCCAGTCCGCTGCCTGCAGCCTTCTAACCCCAGACCTCGTTGCTGATGCATAAAATAAGAGGTTGTACTAGATGGTTGGCTCACAGAAAATGCATTTTAGGGATAGATAGTGTTTTTTTTGCTTTATTTTTTGTTTTATTTTGTCTTGCTTTGTTTTTTTTTTGTTTTTTTTTTTGCTTTATTTTTTGTTTTATTTTTTGTTTTGTTTTGTCTTGCTTTGTTTTTTTGTTTTTGCATTTTAAAGCAGGGGAGGAGACCCACATTCTCTATCTCCCAGACTTCCCCAAACACATAACCCTCAGTTCTCTCTGTGAAATCCCTTGGAGGTCTTTTTTTGTTACAAATTTCAGGCTTGAAGAGGACCAGCAGGTGATGTGGTGGTTAAAGTGCTGGACTCCCAGTTGGCCAACTCTAGTTCAAGTCCCAGACCTGGCAGCCAGAGAAACATGGCAGGAGTGTGTGTGTGTGCGCCTACAGTCCCAAGAGAAGAATGGAGAAGGGATTGTGGTGTGACCATCCCCTTGGGGGGTGATTTCTCTCTTTCCTCCTCTTTGTTTCTCTCCTCTCTGGTGAGGGCACACGCTCTATGGCTAAAACCTAAAACCTAAAATAAAGAAAGAAACTTGTTAAGTCATATAAGCAGAATAAACTCTCATACATCTTAAGAATTGTTTTATCTTTCTTCTTTTAAAATATGTTTTTTATCTTGTCACAGCCCAATGATGATCATTACCCAGAAGATCACTAGTTTGGCTTACGAAATTCACGATGGTAAGAATTTTGAAATTAATTTTCATCACTGAGAAAAAAAATCTTATTCAAATAACCTTTGCCTGAGGTAGTTTTTATCGTAACTTTCTGCTCTTGAGTAACGAAAGAGATGGAGGTAAGACAGGGAAAGCTATTTAAGTCTACTTAGGGTTATTAAAGGGTACTTGTTTTCCTTCAGTGTTTTGTGTTAATTTTTAGTTCAACTCACTGACAAAACTATAATAGTGTGATTCAGTCAAATGACACACGTTAGTGGCAGTTTAAAGTATAAAAGAAATGTTATTTGGTCTAAATAAAATTTTATTAATTTCCGCCTCTATGTTAAAATGATGTCCCCCCACCCCCTCTCCTTTGCACACACACACACACACACACACACACACACACACACTCTCACATGTAAGTTTAGTAAGCATCTGTGTGTTGTACGTCTTCAGTGGGTGGATGCCTGGCTGTAGGAGATGCCAGCCGTTGGGGCTTTGAGTCCTAAGCGGGAGGCTCTGGTTTCTTGACAGGTGGGTGGAGCATCTCTGTTAGAACAGCCCTTGTTCTTCATCTGGGACCTGGGAGGCTCCAAGGTGGGCCTTAGCCCGCTGTGGTCCACGACCCTGTGCCCACTCTCCAGCCAGGCTTTCCCCTCATTGCCAAAGGACCTGCCCTGGCAACACTGTGAAGAAAGCGGGTATTTTTCCTCTTCTCCCCTTTTGCTACTGAAAAGCTAGATTCACTACTTAGATATTGTAGGCGAGTGGAGGGTAACTGTTTTTGTAAAGTTTGTTTATTTCTTTTATGAGAAAAAGGGACAGACGGGCCCCCCGCCGGCTCTGTGTGTCCGGGTGCCCGGGCACTGAACTCGCAGCCTCCCCACGTGGCCCCAGCTTGCACAGGAGTCCTGCCGCCTGCACCACAGTGGCAGGCCAGGCTGCCCACTTTCAGAAGCTCCCGATACCGGTTTAGCCAAGTGCATGTTCGGCAGCAGCTCTGTTTCTGCCCTTCAGAAAGTCGGGGAGCCTCGCAGGGGGAAAGTGCCCTGCAGGAGGGAACGGGATGGTGTGACGAGCGTGGCTGGAGGGGACACAGGCCCAGATCCCTGCTCTGTGTCCTGCTGCCCCCACGTTCTTATTTATGAACATAGAACAGGATCCACGTGGGAGGGTGTTCTCTGTGGACCATGATGTGCAGGCAATGTCTCATAGTTCTCATATCCGGAAAATGAAGTGAATGGAACCTCCAGACCCGGGTGGTAGGCGGACTGTGGTCCTAAGACCCACACTGCCAAACGTGTGAGTAAAGGGCATAGTACCCGCGTGCTGACCCCACGACACTGTGTGATGACAGAGGCTTTGGGACTCGGGGAGGATATAGGAAAGACGTGGATCAGGGATGTAATTTTGTCCATCGGTCTAGAAGCATCTGATGACAGAATACATTCAACTCACAATTACAAGCACAACAAAACCCTATTTCGTGACCTTTTTTTTTTTTCTTTTTTTAATATTTTGCTGTAGGGTGCATGTGCACACCAGAGAGAGAGAGGGGGAAGTGAGAAATCCCCCCCCCCCCCAGGAGGATGGCCATGCTGCAGTCTCTTCTCCTCCAGCCTTCTTGTGGGATTTTGGCATGCACACATGTGTGGCTGGCATAATTTTCAAGCCACTGGGTCCGGGACTTGAACCATGCTGCAGACCATGTGGAATCCAGTGCCTTAACCTCTTTAATGGATTTGGTGGTAATTGTCCCTTTGCAGCTGTCGGGTTTGGGTTAGCTCGATAGCATGTGAAGGGACCCGCCCTTGCCCTTTGCAGTCTGACTGCGGGCTACGGGCACTGCGAGGCCTGCTGCACACCTCCCGCCTCTTTTGCCTTGGGGCTGGGTTGAGCCGTGTCTGGCCTGTGTTTCCTCAGCCCGACTTCCACAGGAGGGCTTTACTGTGTGGGAACCACCCCCAGTGACTCACAGGACTAGAGTACGGTTGTGTTGTGGCTAAGATCGATCACAGCGAGGAGAGTCCGAGGTGCCGGTAGAGGGCGGAGGGAGCTGGAGTGGCGTCCAGGAGAGACCGGCATATGTCTCCAGGAGTCTGTGTCCACAGAGTCACAGCACCTGACGCTCTGCAGCGAGTGGTGACACCACTGGTGAAGTGCTGTTGACCCGGGACGCTGCAGAGACTCGGCACCCAAGGCTGTCACTGCAGAGTGGTCACGTGGGCCCCGCTGCCTGGGCGTGCCCAGATTGCAGGCTCCCAAAGGAAACCAAGTGTCGAGTAAACCACGTTGTCAGCACTGTCCGGGCACTGGGAGCGGGCATGTCAGAGCAGTGACCGCCCACCAGCCATGCTCCAGACGCCGGCTCACGAGGAACCTTCCTGAGGGTGGCTGCCGTGGGCCTACGTCGGCTTTGTTCTCTGCACAGTCTCTTCGGCCTTGGCCATTCCTGGACAAAACCAAGTCAATTACATATCTATACTTGACGGGTAATTACATATCTATAATTGATGGAAAATTACATATCTATAACTGATGGAAAATTACATATCTATAACTGATAGATAATTACATATCTATAACTGATGGAAAATTACATATCTATAACTGATGGAAAATTACATATCTATAACTGATGGAAAATTACATATCTATAACTGATAGATAATTACATCTTTATACTTGATAGATAATAACATATCTATAACTGATAATTACATATCTATACTTGATGGATGATCACTTATCTATAACTGATGGATAATTACATATCTATAACTGATAGAAAATTAAATATCTATAACTGATAGATAACTACATATTTATACTTGATAGATAATTACATATTTATAACTGATAATTACATATTTATACTTGATAGATAATTACATATCTATAACTGATGGATGATCACATATCTATAACTGATAGATAATTACATATTTATATTTGATAGATAATTACATATCTATAACTGATAATTACATATCTATACTTGATGGATGATCACTTATCTATAACTGATGGATGATCACATATCTGTAACTGATGGAAAATTACATATCTATAACTAATGGATGACCACATATCTATAACTGATGGATGATTACATATCTATAACTGATAATTACATATCTATGCTTGATAGATAATTACATATCTATAACTGATGGATGATCACATATCTGTAACTGATGGATGATCACATATCTGTAACTGATGGAAAATTACATATCTATAACTGATGGATGATCACTTATCTATAACTGATGGATGATCACATATCTTTAAGTGATGGATGATCACATATCTTTAACTGATGGATGATCACCTATCTATAACTGATAGATAACTTCATATCTATAACTGAAAGGTAATTACATATCTGTAACTGATGGATAATTACATATCTATAACTGATAGGTATGTAGCCGTTGCTCGGCTGCCAGTGCCAGAGCAGCCTTCACACCTGAAGCTTCAGGAAGCCAGTGGTCTTCTGTCTCGGGAAGTTTCTAGGCCTGTCTCTTGAGACAGCTCGTTACCCTGATGTCAGAGAGCCTGCCTGCTGTCTGGCTTTGCACGGTGGACGTGAGGTTACTGACAGCTGAGGGTGGATGACCAGAACCGCCCGGGAGTGCTCAGTCACGAAGGCGGGCTACAGTCTGGCTTGCGAGGCGGCGTCGCTGGTTTTTTGCTAGCAGTGTCATTGATGCCACTCACAGCAGGAAAGCCTCAGGCTGGCTAGACCTTGTGCTTGACCCAGGAATTTGAAAGGTTTCTTTTCCCATCATACGTGCTGGACTGCATACTTTGTACTTACTTAGACTTCTAGCTTGAAAGAAAATGGCATCTTTCTTTCATCGATTTTTGGGAACTCAGAAGGAAGGCTGGACTTGTGCAGGTAGACTTTTTTTTTTTTTTAGATTTTTTGCCACAGGGTGTGTGTGCTCATGGGGAGACCAGGGGTAGAGGGAAATCACGCCCCAGGGGGATGCCACGCCCTGATCCCTTCTCTGTTCTCCTCTCAGGACTTTGGGCACACACACACATGCGCCGGCCGGCTTGGGATGCCATCAGGTCCTGGACTTAAACCAAGGAGTCAGCCATGTGGGATCCAGCGCCTTAACCACCATGCCACCTGCTGGCCGGTGCCTTTCTTAATGATTATTCATGGGAACACTGATATGTTAATTGGCTACTTGTATTACTTTTGTGATTTTTCTTTTCATGTTTTTCGCTTTTGTCTGTTTCACTGTTTTTTAATTGCTTTGGTTTTGGTTCAAGTATCTTAACACTATTGTATTTGCTGCAAATACCTTTTCTTTTTTTTTTTTTTTTTTGGAGAGATTTTCACTGTAGGGCGCGTGCGCTCGCCAGACAGACAGAGAGAGACATAGAGACAGAAAGCGAGAAATCACCCCCCAGGGGGGATGGTCACGCCGCAATCCCTTCTCCTCCATTCTCCTCTCGGGATCTTGGGCACGCACGCACACGCGCCCGGCGTGAGTTTTAAGCCACTGGGTCCAGGACACGAACTGCAGTCGACTACGTGGGAGTCCAGCGACATAGCCATTACGCTAACTGCTGGTTCCCTTTGCTGCAAATACCTTTTGAATGTGTTCAATTCATTAGACCCACTTTCATCTTTTTTTAAATAATTACTTTTTATTTTACTTTGACCTGAGAGAGACAGAGTAAGAAAGAGAGAGAGAGGGAAAATGAGAAAGCAAGCGACCAGGTTCAGGACTCGAACCACGGTTGGTTATAGGGGAGTCCAGTGCCCTTAACTCCCACGCCACCTGCCAGCCCTGTGTCTCTTTTATCTTAAATTGGATTTAGAGTATATTCCTAAAAACAAAACAAAACAAAAACATATGGGTCTTATAAGTTACTGTGTAATTATTGGGTCATCAGGAGAGTCATGACACATTTTTTGCATTAGAAAAACGCATCCTGACTTTTCTGACGACTTTGTGTAAGTTTTGTTCTCCAGTTCGATGGGCGGTAAGAAAATGATGAAGTGGTGTATTTGAGTTCTGTGTGGCTCACTGGAGTCAGAGGAGCAAGAAAGCATCCTGTGCCCTAGGTTCCCTTCCAGCCCTTGGTGCTGACGCATAGTCATCGAGCTCACCTAGTAAGAAGAAAATCCTAATGGCTGCTTCTGAAAAGTCATGTTTACTGTATTTTAAAAAGAATTATTTATGTAATTTTATTTATTATTTTAAATATTTGCTATAGGGCACATGTGCTCACCAGAAAGAGAAGGGGACGGGGAAGAGTGAGAAAGTAAGCCACCAGGTCCTGGACTTGACTCCCACACCTTAGCCGCTGTGCCACCTGTTGGTCCCATGCGTTTACTATTAGTGCATGGTGTAAAAAGTGCTCACATTCGGGTTTGGTTTTGTTTTAGATTTTTGCCACGGGACACATGCACTCAGACAGAGAGGGAAAGTAAGAAATCACCCCCCAAATGGATGGTCATGCCACAATCCCTTTTCCTCCACTCTCTTGGCATTTTGGGCATGCACACACATGTGCTCAGTGTTTCTCAAGCTGCCAGTTCTGGGACTTGAGTTGGCCATGTGGGATCCAGTGCCTTAACCACCACGCCACCTGCTGACCTGGGACTTTTTTTTTAACTAAATAATTTATTGTAGAGAGGAGTGAGATTAGTGTGGGAGACTTTTGTTCCCTGATAGAGTGTTATTTATCTTACACAGACCTGGGCAGATTGGATCACTTGATGGCTCTTTGACACAGTGAGTCCATGTTGCCATGGGGAAAGGAGCAAGCATTGTATCGCACTGAGACATAGCATGCATCTCAAGTGAGGAAACTGGTGGACGCGTGAATGGGGAAAGTGCCACTCGGGAAACATCAGAGTTGATAAAAGCACCTGTTTTTGTTTCTCAGGAATGTTCCGGAAGGATGAAGAACTGACTCCATCACAGAGGGGCTTAGCTGTAAGGTACGTGCCTCTGTGGTGTGTCCTGGCAGCGTCCGCGGTGTCGCTGTCTGGGGTGCAGTTTTCACATGGCTGAGGCTTCTGGAAGTACTCACTGCTTGGAAGCAAATCCTCCTCCCTCTGCACACCTCCCTGGCACCAGGGCTTGTCGGGCAGGGCCAGCATCCCATCGAAGGCTCCCGTGGCACCTTGACTGCATTACTGAACAGGGCACTCTGTGCACCACCAGGCTTCTGCCATATTGTTTTTTTCCTCTGTGAGGCTCTGAGTTCCTTGAAGACAGGAGGAGAGGGGAGGCCTCCCGTCTGCCATGTAGCAATGACTGGTAACAGCAGCTGCCGTCCGTAGACCTGAACTTGGCGGGTCCCAGGCTGGTGGGTAGTAAGTGAAAGTAGCACGTGGATGCCAGGTTCGGAAGTCGTGAAGAGCCGGGCAGGTGGTTCTTGTCGCTGTTCGAGGACCCATCCTGGACCAGGCTTCTTCACGTAGGTCCCAGTGAGCAGCCTCAGGGAGGCAGGCGGGCTTCTTGGCAGGGCCTGTCTGGTATAATTGCAGATCACATACTCAATTTACTTCAAGAAAAGCTCCCTGTGGGACACCTTGTTTCAAAATCTCGAGCTAATCAGTGCCTGAGGCTGGGATAATGAGCTCACATTGCTGTTCCTGGTCAGTAGATAGACCTATGCTAAATGCTCGCCTTTAACCCTGGGGAAATGTTCTTGAGGATCCTCTTACATTTTCCCCATTTAAAAAAAGCCCTATCTTGATATTCTCTATAGTCAATATTTATATTGGCTCGTTGGGAAAGTCATGACTCATCTTTGCAGAGGAAAATACACCGTCACTTTCCCAACCACCTAGTACATCGGTCAGTATTTACTTGAACAAATTGTCCTGATGGGAGGGTACCATGCTCTGCGTCCTGTGCAGTGTGAACTCCTGGTCCAGTGTGGTCAGCACATGCACAAGGCAGCAGCTCCGTCTCCTCGCAGAGCCGCCTGGCAGGCCCAGACCATGCCCAGCGTCACTCTCTGGCCACCTGAGCGGTGGCAGGGAGCCAAGGGGCTGAGCAGTCTTGCTGACCGTTACTCTAAAGTGGCAGACCTGAGGGTCGCCGAGAGTCCCACCATGTTCCCTTCATCCACCCGCCTCCTCGTTCTGACATGATGTGGCCAGCCCTGCCACCTCCCCGCACGCCTCTCCTGTGCACTCCCGCTGCAGGGCAGCATCTGGGCGCTGGGAAAAGAGGAAGCACCAGAACCCCCCACCAGCGCCCTCTGTGCCAGCTCCTCCCCACCCCAGCGCCCTCTGTGCCCGCCCCTCCCCTTTCTGTCCTGGTACCGAGGACGAGGCCCACAGTCGAAGGCCAGCTGTTCGCACATGTGGGCATAGTTCCTCCTGCTCGGCTCGGCTGCTTCAGCCACCCAGCCCCCTGCGCCAGTCCCTGACGCTCGCTCTCCATTCCCGTGTGCCCGTCCCCGCCAGCCCACGTGGAGAAAGCTGGTACCCCACTCCTTTATGCTTTATGGTGACACTCCCTGAAGGCTCTTGGCGCCTCCTCTCCCGCTGTGGTGGCCTCAGCCCTGCAGTCAGATTTCTGTCCCCTTCTGGGTCTGAAATCATCCTTTCAAGGCTGCCCTTGGGGACACGGTCTCGGCGCATGTCCCCGGCAGCCTCAGCGGGTTGCCCAGACTCTGCACAGTGCCAGTCCATGTGGCCACCGTCCCTGGGCTTCCTCCTCTCACCTCCCGGGACAGGGCGTTCTTTGCTTCCTCCCCTGGCTGGCGCTGGCTCCAGCTCCGGCTCCGGCTCCCTGCGAATGCTCAGCCTCTGCCTGACCACCTGGTGACTGACCCCCGGCTCAGCCCTGACTTCTCTGTTTCTCCAGGCCCTTGTGAGGTCTGCTGCTTCAGACACCATCTCTGTGTGGAAGTCTGCTCAATTCGCATTCCCATCCCAGCCTCCCTGAGCTGCAGCCTCCTGTGTCCAGCCACGTGAGAGTCTGCCCGGCAGTGACA
>NW_006159501.1:9512162-9533272 GCF_000334495.1 Tupaia belangeri chinensis
GCTGCGGCCCCCTGTGCCCAGCCACGTCAGCGTCTGCCCGGCAGTGACAGGCGTCGCATACCAAGCAGGCTGGGAGCGCGCTGCGGGTTGTCTCTGGCCCTGTGTCTGCCCTCGCCCATGGTGCTCACAGCAGCATTGGGCACCATGAGTGCCTTAGGCAGTGCCCGCTTTCTCACGCACACCCGCTTTACCAAGGCAGGGGAGCCTTCCCTCTCAAAGCGAGCTCTAACATGGCCGCTTTACCCCGTCCCCTCCCCGTCCTCCCAGCCCCGACGCTCGCTGGTCTCCCGTTCTCTCACTCGCCTGGACAGCCTGCTGGAGCTCTGCTGTCTCCCCCGCCCTCCCTCCACCATCTGTACAGACCACCCTCAGATACCCTCTCCTGCACCACTCCCTCCCTTCGCCCTGCCTGCCTGTCTTCAGAAGTATCACTCTCCAAGGTTGCACGGTACCTTCATTCTAGTTGTTCCCTCCCTAGGTCCCTCCCAAATGAAAGGTCGCTCAGGATAGGAACTCCATCTGGTCTATCACACGATCTGTTCATCTGATGGTGTTTGCCGCTATTAGATGACTGAGCGATTTTGTCCTCAGGAGACATTGGACCACGTCTGGAGACGTTCTGGTTGTCACGGCTGAGGAGGGGGTGGTGCTGCTGACACCTAGTGGCAGAAGGTAGCGCTGCTGCCGAGCATTCCTCCATGACAGGACGGTCGCCTGCAACAAGAATTATTGGCCCAAGATGTCCCTAATTCTGAAGTCGAGAAGTCCCAGCCTAAGACAGCACACAGTTGATACCAAATACTGAAGGCATGAATGTCTCTTTTGTTTAATATCAGAAATGAAATACTGTAATGAGACTTGAGTTATTATTTTATTAGGAAATCTGATAATTTGCTTCAGTACATAAAATGACTTGTTTAATATGGTACTTGGACCACAAAGTACTTAAGCAAATTTCATGGTGAAGAATTATCTCCTGGCCTTGCACATGGTAACACATAGTTGGACTTGGCGAGATCAAGCCAGCCTTCAATAACCTGACGTTGGTTTTGGTCTTGGGAAACCGACATTGGGAGTGAGTGCCTCTTGCTGAGGTACAAGGCATTCCTTTGCAGCTTGGTGGTGGCAGGGTACTTCCCTCGGTGTGTGATGAACTGAGAAACCATTCCGTTTCATCATTAAATGGAAAGATCTGAAAAGGAAAATCTGCCAGAAACTTTTCAAAACTATTTCCTAGCAGTTTTGAGCCCCAAAGAGAAAATGGTTAAGATCCAAGGTACTTTCAAATGTAGAAAAGCAATTTTGGAAGAATTAGAAAAGGAGTTTTGGCTGACTGGTAACCTGGATAGTGTCAGAGAGATAGGAAACACTGTTCTGTTCTATTAATTTTTCAAAATAAAAATAATACATAGTGTATATAAGAGCATTTTGTCTACGTTTCTTGTCCACAAAGAGGTTTTCTTTTTAAAGACAGAGCTTGTCATATTTACAGAAGAAGAAAGGATTGTAACGTGTTTGAGAGCCCTGTTTTCAGTCCCGGGGGTAGTAGTTCTTTTATTTGTGATAGTGTATAGTTGACAGTTAATAGTCGTCTTGATTAATGAAGTTGTTCTAAAAGACTAAAATATACACTTATTCATTTCCGTGAATAAGCTGCCATACCCTGTTCAGGGCTCTTCCACTCCTCATTCCCTCTGCCTGGACTCCTTCTCAGACATTCACAAGACTCTGCTCATGAACTTCTGGTCTTTGCTCAGATGTTGCTGTACCAGAGAGATCTTCTCTGGTTTCTTTTTTCTTTTTCTTTTAATAATTACTCAATTTAAGTTACTATTATGTGTTTTTAATTTGCTATAGGCTATGTACATTTATCAGAGAGAGAAAGCTGTGCGGTCCAGGGCTCAAACCATGGTCAACCATGTGGGAGTCCAGCACCTTAACCACCTCACCACCTGCTGGCCCCCTTCTCTGATTTCTTCATATCATAAAATACCTTCTTTCCTTGGTAGCATTTAGCATCTCTGAAAATACCTTATACGTCTGGGGTTTTGCAGCTGGTACGGAAACTGCATGATGCAGGATTCTCCTCTGCTTTGTTTACGGTGGTATCTCCAGGCCCTGGAGCGTGCCAGGTGGCCTAGCTGGCACACAGGGGGAGTTTGTGAACTGAGCGAATGTCTGACGAGTAAGAGAGGATTCTTTTTGCCATATTGCGCCCATCTTAGGTTTGTTTTGCTGTGAGAGATCTAAGCGGAACCCCCTCCTAGTTGCCCATCGGGATCCGTGTGAAGCTGTTATTCAGCAGTACTGCTGAGCATTGCTAGAGCGCGTCTTACATTCTTAGTATGCGGGCACGAGCGGGAAGTACAGCTTGTTCTGTTTGGGCATGGTGGAGCAGTGAGATAGATGTTGCTTTTCCTATCAGCTTTTCTGAAAGCATATGGCATCTCTCAGACTTACATGTCTTTTTGTTGCAGGCGCATGCCAAGCCTACTGGAGTATTTAAGTTACAATTGTAACTTCATGGGCATCCTGGCAGGCCCACTCTGCTCTTACAAAGACTACATCACTTTCATTGAAGGCAGATCATACCATGTGACACAACCGGACGAAAATGGGAAGGAAGACGTGCAATGTGAAAGAACAGAGCCGTCTCCAAATGTAAGACCGGGCGAGATTTCTGGAGCTTTTATATTTGAAATATGCATTGGTTAGTCGGTTATTTATGTAAAGATACCAATATTGTCATGTTCAAAGTTATCATCTATTTCTTTTAAGGTATCTTTTAAGATGAATGGTTGTGCCATACCTAGTAGTGATACCTGGCAGAAGGATAGCCATGATCAAAGAACAAAATAAGGTTACTTAAGAACGTGCATATGGGAACCTGCAGATGGCGTGGTGGCTAAGTCACTAGACTCACATCTAGTCGCCTGTGGTTCGGACCCAGTGGCTTAAACTCACACCGGGGGCGCGTGTGCATACGTGCCCAAGATCCCGAGAGAGAATGGAGGAGAAGGGATTGTGGCGTGGCCATCCCCCCTGGGGTGGTGGTGGTGATTTCTCGCTTTCTGTCTCTCTGTCTGTCTCTGTCTGTCTGGTGAGTGCACGCGCCCTTTAGCAAAAACCTCTCCAAAAAATAAAAAAGAAGAAGGAACTACATATGCGCTGAATTGCTTAGAATAATGCTTTATTGTAACAGGTATTTTGTAAGAAAGCTTTTCTCATGGAATTGACCAACCATATTTTCCAAGCGTTTTCTTTGCCTATATGCCTTCTGGTTCAGCAAGTTGAAAATGCTCTTGTGTCCTCCCTTTTCCTGTTCTCCCTCGCCTCTTCCTCATCATTGCCAATCAAAATCATTCCTTGTTAGAGGCCTATATCAGATACCACCATTTTTATAAAACATCACCATTTTCTGAGCCACGCAATAAAGCTAATCATAGTTAACACGCGGGTAGCACTTAGGACGTCAGGTGCCGGCCCGAGCACATCACACACAGTCAGTCGCTCTCCGAGCCTTCGTGTCAGGCTGGAAGGCAGGTGTTGTTCTTCTCACCATCTGGCAGATGGGGAAGATGGGCCTCAGAGGCTACGAAGGTTGACCAGGATTTTTCAGGTCGGCAGCAGGAGAACTGGAATGGAAATGCAGGCAGCCCGACTCCAAGTCGGAACATCGCTCGTGCTCCCCGAGCTGCTGGGGGACTAGGCACTGCTCAGTCGCTGCTGCTTGCAAAAAGGCATAGGCTTTGCACAGGCAGTTTCTGCGGGCTCCATCTGGCAGAACTGAAGCGTTCCTGAGAAATGCTAGGCCTCCAACACAGGAATTATCAGTGTTCGAGGTGATGGCTATGCTGGTGGTCCCTATTAATCATTACCAAAAATATCACACTGTACTGCCCCATATGTAGAATGACATGTTAATTAAAAATAATCAAGAAGAAAAAGAGGCCCGTCAGAAAGTCTGGGAGCCGAATACGGGGGCCAGTCTATTTTCTCTGAGTGTGGGGCTGCCACTCCTTTCATCTGCAAACCTACCTCTCTGTCCGTGTGGACCATGGACAGTGAGTGGAGAGATTACATTCATTTGCAAAGCAATGGTTACCTTTAAAAAAAAAAAAAAGAAAAACCTTGTGACTCATTGTGTTTTATACCAAAAAAGTGATTTTGTCATCATACTCGCTTATTTTTTTCCTTAGAGAGATTTTTGCTATAGGGCACGTATGCTTGCCAGAGAGACAGAGAGACAAAAGGTGAGAGATCACCCCACTGGGGGGATGGCCATGCTGCAATCCCTTTTCCATTCTCCTCTTGGTAGTGAAAAATCAGATGTATGTTACTTTTATTTCTTTTTTTAAGTGTATCTTTTGGTGAGCATGAGAGACAGAGAGACGTAATCCCCCTGCCCAGCCTTCCCCAGCAGCCAGGATCAGGGGCACGTGCAGCCCACGAGTGAGTGAGCCGTGCACACCACACGCCCTTCCACGCAGACCCGCTTTGGGTTTTTTTTGTTTTTTTTTTGTTTGTTTTTGGAGAGATTTTCACTGTAGGGCGCGTGCGCTCGCCAGACAGACAGAGCGAGACATAGAGACAGAAAGCGAGAAATCACCCCCCAGGGGGGATGGTCACGCCACAATCCCTTCTCCTCCATTCTCCTCTCGGGATCTTGGGCACGCACGCACATGCGCCCGGCGTGAGTTTTAAGCCACCGGGTCCAGGACACGAACCGCGGTCGACTATGTGGGAGTCCAGCGACATAGCCATTACGCTAACTGCTGGTTCCCGACCCACTTTGTTTTTGCAGTTTGTTACCACAGTGCCCTGGTGCTGGCCCAATTTTCTTTTCTTTTCTTTCTTTCTTTTTTTTTTTAAAGTGGAGACGTAGAAACTTTGTATTTTGTCTAATAGCCACAGTATTTCTTACTGCATTACTAAAATGCTAAAATGCTATGCATAATTTTCAGGTCAATCCCCTAAATGGGGCCATTCATCTCATCTCTCTTTATAACTACAATTTTTCTCTAGTTACCTTTTTAAAATCTCGTTATTCAAATGTACAGTTAAGATATTTGGCGGAGGACCAGCAGGTGGCGTGGTGGTTAAGGTGGTAGACATTCTCACATGGTGACCACAGTTCTAATCCCAAACCTGGTAGCTTACTTTCTCTCTCTTTTTCTCTCTCTCCCTATCTCTCTCTCTCCTGGTCAAATTAAAATAAATGAATGAATAAATCAAAATTTTAAAAAAAGATATTTGGGGAAGGGATTAAAAATAGTAGCCTTATTTAAGAAAAGTCTAAAAGACGACCCGGGAAAATGAGAGTAAGAACTGCAGCGAGGAGTCCTTGACCAGTGGCCCCACCTAGGGAGCAGCCCAGGAAGAAGGTAGCTCTTTCCTGGGTGCAGTGAGGCCAGCGCCTGCCTCACCTCCTGCCGGTGAGCCATTCTTGCGGCACTGTTACATAAAGCGTTAATATATGCATGGTCATTTATGAATTCCTTTAGTCAGTTTTTCTATTTCTTGGTAACTGTCCGGGGTGCTCTAAGTCCAGGTATTTTGTTACATTCCTTCATCTGCATCAAGCCTTTTCTTTTTTCCACTTGATTTCCTTTCCTTCATATCCCATGTAGTCTCTTTTATGCTGTTGAAATATCCTGGCCTTCTGAAAATAAGAAAACACCAGGTGTTGTAAAAATATAAAACACCACGAGTTGGTGATTTACTCTTAACACAGCATTGTTAAGGGTGACCTCTTCTTTCCATCAGTCTTTTATACAAAATTCTAGTTTCCTCAGGTATGTAACTTTGTGGGTTCAATTGTTGCATTAAAGCATTTTCAGGTTTTAAGAGATGTATAGATTGTTTATTACTAAAAATAATGTCCATGAAGTACCTGGAGCTTGGGAAATACAGAAACAGTACAATTATTTGTGTGTCTTATCAGCTCCTCTACCAGAAGTCATGAATATCCATATTTGTCGACATTCACTCCCGTTTACACCTGCACTTGCGCTAGCTTTTAGATTTTTCTTTCCTAAAAGTTCTGAACACACAAATTGTAGCTTTAAGTGTGAATTGAGCCAGACTTGTAGGTGTTGGTTACAGGTGAGGTTGGCACTGTTTATACTGTGAGACCTGGGGAGACGGGGGGGGGCGCGTGGGTTTTTTTTTTTTTTTTTTTTGGAGGGTTTTTTTCCGCGTGCGCTCGCCAGAGAGAGACAGAGAGACAGAGAGACAGAAAGCGAGAAATCACCTCCCAGGGGGAATAGCCACGCCGCAATCCCTTCTCCTCTATTCTCCTCTCGGGATCTTGAGCATGCATGCACACGTACCCGGCGTGAGTTTAAGCCACCGGGTCCGGGACTTGAACTGCGGTTGACTACATGGGAGTTCAGTGACATAGCCATTACGCCAACTGCTGGTCCCGAGACCTGGGGGGCTTTAACTGCCAAGTGCAGCACGGTCTTGGTGTTCGACCAGGGGAGGTAAAGATCGTTGCTATGGTCAGAGAGCTTCATCTGGTGATAATACGGACAGGAAATGAAAAGGGGCCTGGGGGATGAAGAATAGTATAGATGAAGTTTATTAAATCTGTCTTGAACTTTTCAGATTGCAGTTATTCAGAAGCTCTTGGTCTGTGGACTTTCCTTATTATTTCACTTGACCATCTCTACAACGTTACCTGTGGAGTACAACATTGATGAGCATTTTCAAGCTACAGCCTCGTGGCCGACAAAGGTTACCTATCTGTATGTCTCTCTTTTGGCTGCCAGACCTAAATACTATTTCGCATGGACATTAGGTAAGTAACATGTAATTAGACTTTTCTGATTATGGGTTATAGTGTATCTTACCTTGTCGGTACCATGAGAGCACCCTCTTGGGGATGAATAGTTTGTGGCTCATTAGGAAAATGAGTCATGTATGTAGCAGAAACAAAGCTTATAGCCCGTTTGTAAGCATATCCTAAAAGGTGGGTCAAACCCACTTCATTATAAGAATCAGTGGGTCGGTGAAAAGGCAACAGGTAAGCACTAAATACCTGTTCTGTCCAGGCGTCTGCTTACCACTTCGCATGAGCATGTCAAGCTTCCCTTTATGGGATCTGTTAAATAGACCGGTGGCCATCGACTTCTGGCCTAGTGGACAGGTATTAGTGCCCTGAAGAGGCGAGCGCACATGCCCTATAGCAAAAACCTCTCCTAGTTGTGCCTGGCAGGGAAAGTGTTGGAAAAGATCGTCTTCGGCCATGCCTTTCAGACTGGACGTGATCTCAGTCAGTGGAAGGTGGCTGGTTGCCCTCGTGAGCCAGGAAGTGTGGAAGAGGCTGTCCTCCTGTGACAGGCATAGCAGGGGTCATGCAGGAAAGAGCAGCAGGCCTTTCCCAAGACCCCATGTGCTTCGTCTGAGCCCCAGAGGTGGCAGGCAGGCTGATGGCATGATCCTGTGGTTGTAGAAGATAACCCTGGCTCCATTTTCGAGGCCGGGTTGAGGTGGAGCATCAATGGATAAATCGAAACCTTTTTTATATGTGTCGTCTTTCATCTCAGCTACTGGAGTATAAAGCCATACTGTTAAGACTGTGTCCGGTTTGCCTTGTTTCTGTTTGGTGCACAGTGGCTGCTTAAATGAATGCACAGACACTTCAGGGAAGCAATGCCCTGGGACTGGCATTTACTGTTGGTTTATTTGGTTACAGTGAAATATAGCTTGGGACTAGAGTCCTTGTTTCAGTCTTTCACTGTACCCCATAACATCATTACAAGTTACCTTAACTTGGGGCTGGCAGGTGGCATGTTGGTTAAGGGCGCTGGACTTCCACATGGTCAACCACAGTTCAAGTCTTGGACCTGGTGTCTTGCTTTCTCACCTTCTCTCTCTCTCTCTCTCTGTCCCTCTCTGGTCAAATTGAAATATATTAATGCAGAGAGAGAGAGAGAGAGAGAGAGAGAGAGAAAGTAAGTAAAAGTAAGTTAAATAAAATAATTCCATAAAAAAAGTTTCCTTAACTTGGTGATCAATGGCCAATTAAAATGTAATATTTCCTTCTGTGGATTTTAAGCTAATATTTCTGTAAAGATTGAAATTTGTTATTCTCACCAAATTTAAGCATCAGTAATAATACCAAATGAGATTTCCTGAAGATGTTTATACACCTACTATTGGTACGTAAATTCTGACTTTAAATTGAGATTGGGAATTTTCCCAAACCAACCTAGAATTGCGCTGGACTTCCACATGGTCAACCACAGTTCAAGTCTTGGACCTGGTGTCTTGCTTTCTCACCTTCTCTCTCTCTCTCTCTCTGTCCCTCTCTGGTCAAATTGAAATATATTAATGCAGAGAGAGAGAGAGAGAGAGAGAGAGAGAAAGTAAGTAAGTTAAATAAAATAATTCCATAAAAAAAGTTTCCTTAACTTGGTGATCAATGGCCAATTAAAATGTAATATTTCCTTCTGTGGATTTTAAGCTAATATTTCTGTAAAGATTGAAATTTGTTATTCTCACCAAATTTAAGCATCAGTAATAATACCAAATGAGATTTCCTGAAGATGTTTATACACCTACTATTGGTACGTAAATTCTGACTTTAAATTGAGATTGGGAATTTTCCCAAACCAACCTAGAATTTTTAAGGTTTTATAAAAAAAAAAATGAGACCTATTTATTAAACCACTTGATTTATAGAATATACAAATTCTGCACGTTCTTGGATTTGGTTGCACATCTAGTTGTTGTGAATCCACTGTCAGAGGAATGAAGTCACTGGATTTCTGTGGCTTTTAAAAAAATCTAGAGCTCTCCATAAATATATGAAATTGCACAACATTTGTCATTATTTCTTTGTCAAATATGACAACTAAAAATGGTTCTTAGGCCAGCCTTTGCATGGTGATTAAGGTGGCCAGATCCCATGTGGCCCAGCTGCACGGTTCAGTCCCGGACACAGCAGCTTGAGAAACAGCCCACGTGCATGTGTGTGCCCAGAACCCTAGAAGGGGGAGGAGCTGGAGAGGGGGTCACAGCATGATGTGCCCCATGGGGAGGCGCTTTCTCACACGCCCTCTCCTGCTCTCTGTGTCTCTCCTGCAAGTGCACATGCCCTCTGGCAAAACGTAAAACCATCAAAAAGATTCTTAGAGGACTTCTGATCCCCCAACCTCAATATTTGCTTTGAAAAATAAGGAAAAGATAAGCTGATTCCTTTCCTTGATTCCTTCTTAAGGAAATAAACATAATAAGAAATAAGAATTATAAGTTGCAATTGTGCTACATTTGAAGACTTCTTAGCCACAAGATTAGACTAAGAATAACTTGTTGGTTTTGTTTGTGCATTCTGATGGTAATTGTGAAAGGAATACATTCTGGGGGAATCAACCTTGCTGAGGTCAGGTACTATTTTTGAATTTGCAGTTTCATTACTACTGAGTGGCTGCCTAGACTGTTGTGTCCAACTTTTTAATTCAAGGGTTATGAAAATAGGAGTCAGCCTTCTGGCCCCCCACCCTGTGGCCCTGCCCTGTCCCCTCAGCTCTTCAAAAATGGTTCCTTGGAAAGTGAGCACTTGTTGCCCTTTAAGCCCGTTTAGGAAAGCACGACTTAGCCCATGTAGATACAGGGTAAAGGTTTAACTCGGCACGAGGGTCATGATTGGGAACCACACATTG
Source organism: Tupaia belangeri chinensis (assembly GCF_000334495.1). Taxonomy (NCBI): domain Eukaryota; kingdom Metazoa; phylum Chordata; class Mammalia; order Scandentia; family Tupaiidae; genus Tupaia; species Tupaia belangeri. The sequence goes on from NW_006159501.1 coordinate 9,521,831, forward strand.
CTAAATTTATCTCTATAAATAGGAAACTTGGGTGCTTTCTCGGGAATTAGGGAAGCTGGGGGTTAGGGTCAGGCTCAGTCTGGGTGGGTTTGGGGGCGTGGGGGACATGGAAGGTGGGCCTGTGGTTTGGGTGGGTTTGGGGGTGCGGGGGATATGGAAGGTGGGCCTGTGGTTTGGGTGGGTTTGGGGGTCCAGGGGACATGGAAGGTGGGTGGCCCTGTGGTTTGGGTGGGTTTGGGGGCACGGGGTACATGGAAGGCGGCCCCATGCTTTGGTATTCCTGGTTCTTCTCATCGCCGTTGGCCGCCCCCTGGGTCGGTCCAGGCTCGTGGGTTTGGGGGTACAGGGGACATGGAAGGTGGGTGGCCCTGTGGTTTGGGTGGGTTTGGGGGCACGGGGTACATGGAAGGCGGCCCCATGCTTTGGTATTCCTGGTTCTTCTCATCGCCGTTGGCCGCTCCCTGGGTCGGTCCAGGTTCCGAGAGCTCGGCGAGAGGCTGGCAGGAATCCACCTGCTCTCAGGTCAGGCGGCCCGAGGTGGGGAGAGCGAGCGAAGACGTCAGAGTGGGGGCGACCAGGAGGGGACGGACTTGTCTTCCAGCACGTTTTGCGTGGGCGTGCTGCCATTTATGTCAGAGCCCTCGTCTCTAATTCTGCCGGATGTGACTGCTCCTGCACTGATCGGCTTATCTTAGCCACGCACATGGATGTGACAAAGGTTTCTGTCCTCGTTCGACCTGACAGGGAGATAACTCTTTCTTGTTTATTTCTTTCCCCAAAGTGTAATTTTTTAAAAATCTTGCTTGATGTACCAAAAAGCACTGACAAGGAATAAAACAATTTAAGGGTACAAGTCCACACAGGCAGATGCAGTTTGTTCTTTGGTCATGACACAAATCAGCACAAAGTGTAAACACTTCCAGATGACAGGAAAAGGCTCATTTGAGGCAGAAATGTTCTCTGAAGCTTAATCAAGTAAGTATATAAAGCAGAAATGACTAATCGAGTATTGTGGTGAAAAGGATTAGGAAACAAACTCTGAGACATCTACGTAGAGCTGGTTCAGGTGAACCAAGAGAGAAAAATGTTGAAGTGAAAATATTATCTCTCCTTACATCTTCTTTCTTACAGAAGGTCAGGCAGGTGATTAAAGGGGACGTGGCAGTCCCAGGGCACAGCATCCCCGTTAGGGCTTTCTTTCCAGGTGGCTCACCCCGCCGTTGCCCATTGGAGAATCTGGTACGAGAAAGTTGTTTCCGGGTCGGGCCTTCAGCCCTAGCCCCTTGGTCCTCAGCCACTTGTAAACTCCACCTGCCCTCTGCGCACACTCAGTGTCTGGGGCTCTCTGATAAACCAGTTTGTCCTCAGTGGGCGTCAGCATACCTCGGTGTCTGTGGGGGTAGCTGCAGCGCCCTCCAGGGGTAGCAGAACCCACTGGCGCTCAGGTCCTGGGTCTACGTGGTGTGTGGGGGGCTCACGTGTGGCCTGTAAGTCCTCCTGTACACTGTAAGTCATCTCAGAGCACGCGTGATACCCGGGCCCAGCTCCGTGGTACCGTCTGCAACAGCCTAACGTTTCCATCGGCTGTTGGTTCAGCCTGTGGGTGTGGAGCCGGGGATGTGGCGGACAGGCTGCATCTGCATTGTATGCGCTACTGTTTCCGAGTACTCTTAAAATTAGGGAGAAACCTCCTTTTGCGACATCACAGTGTATGATGACAAGGCCTGGGAGGATTCGGGAGATCGTCTCGTAGGTCCTCAATGCCGTTTCGTGTGTGTTTGCTTCACTTACTGCAGCTGACGCCATCAATAATGCCGCAGGCTTCGGCTTCAGAGGATATGACAGAAATGGAGAGGCTCGTTGGGACCTCATTTCCAACCTGAGAATTCAGCAAATCGAGGTTAGTAAATCGTTACGATACTTAGAGTCATAGGGTGTGACGTGATGCCCCAAGACGGTGCAGATTTTAAATAATACTCATTCTTTCGTTCGGCCAGTATTTGTGAGTCATCTGCCACGTGTGGGGACACTGAGGATTCAGTGAATAGGATAGGTACAACCCAGGTCTTCACAGAGCGCGAGTGCAGTGAAACAGGCCGGGTAAGGCCGAGCGGGGTGACCGGTGTTTACCAGGCTGGAGTCCAGCTTAGACCAGGGGGTCAGGGAAGAGGGCCCTGAGGAGAAGAACCTCCAGCTGGGTCGGAGCAGAGGGGCAGCCTGAGAGGCGCCTGTGGGGGCCCGGTGTGGAGAGTGGTGAAGAGGAGGCTGAAGTAGAGGCCAGGCGGAGCGCAGCCTGGAGGCCGTTAGGAGTCCTGAAAGCGGAGGCTGTGGGCGGGGCATCCGCACAGGCACAGCGAGCCCACGCGTGCTCGGGAGATCTGCCCTGCGGACCGCATTGCTCGGGGCAGAGCTGTCGGGGTGGCAGGGCTACCTCGGGGTGGCAATGACCCAAACCAGGCTGCCGCCAGTGGGCTCAACGGACGGGAAGCGTCCAAGGTCTCTTAGGAGATTCAGAGACCTGCAAGAACGACTGGGAGCCGAGTGAGGTAGGTCGCAGTGACCAGGTGACCGTGTCTCCCTGGACTGAGATGGCAGGAAGAGGCACAGGTCGGAGGGGAACGCGGAGCCCTCGGGGTGCCACCGGCGGGCATGTCAGACCCTGCTGCGCAGCTGAGTTTGCGGTCGGTCTCCAGCCACCTGCGGGAAGTAGTTCAGCCCCGAGAGAAGCCAGGAGAGGAGCCCTGAAACCATCGCGAGGTGGGAAGAGGTGAGGGTCCCCGCAGGAGCGCCCGGGGGAGACTGTGCCCAGGAGGGTCCCCAGGGAGCGGGAAGCCGCGGGCGGACCGGCTCTGCCTGCCCTAAGGGTCCTCCAGTGAGAGCACCACCGAGACCCGAGTGTGCTGCCCAGTCTTCCACCCCGGCCTCGGTGTGGCCCTCGCACAAGGCGTCGGCGCCTGGGGAGGGGTGGCGCCGGACTCGGAGGCAGTGCCGGGGACCACGAAACTGCAGTCAGGCCCGGATCTTCTGAGTTTAGACAGAGCAGGGAACGTAGGGAAGTTGAACTCCAGGCCAGAAGTGAGAAGTTCTCCGGCTATGACTCGATTTTTTCCCACTAATAAGCTGCGTGGGCACCAGGGGGGCTGGAGGGGCGGTTCCGGCTCAGGAGAAACTAGAGGGTGGGCGTCCTGAGCAAGCCGCTGGGGAGACACCGTTGTAAGCAGTTGGGGAAATGGGAATACCAGGGTATCAGATGACGCTAAGGAATTATTACTAATCTTGTTATGGTTTATCATGGGGTTTTAAAAGCTTTTTAAATTACAAACAAATTTTGAACTGTTGACAGAGAAATGAGATGCCTGGTGTTTCCTCTGAAGTCCTGGTCACTGCCATGGGCAGGGTGGGGAGGGCTGGGTGGCAGCTGTGAGGGTTGGTGCAGGGGAGAGGGCGGAGTGGCATCTGTGGGAGCTGGTGCAGGGGAGAGGGCGGAGTGGCAGCTGTGGGAGCTGGTGCAGGGGAGAGGGCGGAGTGGCATCTGTGGGAGCTGGGGCAGGGGAGAGGGCGGAGTGGACAGCTATGGGAGTTGGTGCAAAGAAGGAAGTGGGTTCTCCGAAGGTGGCCGTGCTGTCAGCAGTGTAAAGTGCCAAGTAGATGAGGTCTAAGGGCCCTTGTCACGTGTGGTTTTGTAGGCAACAGTTGCAAGGGAGTGACGGGCATAGAACTCAGATTCTGCAGCGTTTAGAAGTCTGTCGCTCTCACAGGGAAGGGGGGTAGAGACAGGGCAGTCACTGAGGGCTGGGTGACGGAGGGGGAGTTTTAGTTTTATGTGATTTTGTTTTAAAATGGCACAATTGAAATGGGTTTGATTACTGACTTGGACAGTATCTGAAGAGGGAGAGTTTGAAAATGTCATTGAAGCAGAGAGGGGGTGATTTCCCCATAATGCGGTCCTGAAGACGTTGGAAGGGAATTTGATGTGGAGGGTAGATGGCAAGGTTGACCCTGAAGAAGGGCCACTTCTGTTCCACAGACAGGGCGGGGACAGGGCCAGCTGAGCCTGGGGCCTCCTTGAGATCTTCATCTTCTTTACAAAGCAGGAGGCCGGTACCTGCTGTGAGAGGCGGGCAGTAAGATCAGAGGTGTAAGTGGGGAGCTTTCAAGGTATTTGGCTGAAACGTGAAGTTGCTGATATATACCTCCTTTTGACTACCAAAAACAAACAAAAAGACAGTACTTCAAGTGATTCAATTCAATAGCTGTATTCAAGAAGAGGAAAATAAATTATCTGGGGAAGTGGGATTGCTTGGTTGGGGAGGGCACGGTGGGCACAGAGCCGTGACCACAGGACTTGTCTGGAACATGAGTGAGTCCACACTCTGCATTCAGATGTACCCTGTAGGGAGGGCAGACTGCGCGGGCGACCTGGATCAAGTAGGTGAGTTAGAAAGAAAGAACATCGAGGATTATAACAAGAAAGTGGTAAAGTGGTAAGTAACGGACCGCAGAGTCTGAAGTGGTGAAGGGAGAGGAGACCAGGCAGGGCAGCTTCACTGAGAGTCAGTTACAGCGGGGGGCCCAAGAGCTGGGAAGCTGGTTGTGGGCATTGGGGTGCAGATCTGCTCTTTGGGGGGGCACAGGGCCATGTGGCTCTAAGACTGAGTTGGTAGCTGGGCGGGTCACCGCTGTGAACATCCGCTTCTCCATGAGTGATGGTGGAGCCTGGACGGCGGAGGGAGGAAGTGAGGGGCAGGTCTGCGTGAGAGGCCAGGTCACTGGAAGGCGTTTCGACTCTATCTAGAATTCCTTTGGAATGATTCCATGACGAACTTCATGAATGTTAACATGTAGGAGAAACTGGTGATGATCTGTTTCCTCAATAGGTATTCCTAACGATGAATAAGCTGCTCTTAGGAGGGTGTGATTAATTAGGAAAACAGGAAAGATAGGTGCCGTGCCTCACTGTAAAGTAATTTTTAGGCACAGTAAGATGTGTTTATATTTAAAGCTTCATTATTTATTAGCCAAAGAAAAATCTTCTCTTGTTTTTCAGATGTCAACAAGTTTCAAGATGTTTCTTGATAACTGGAATATTCAGACAGCTCTTTGGCTCAAAAGGTACGTCCCTTCGACGTAACCCTCAGATGTGCTTCAGCGTCAGGTCTGTGAGGTCGCGCTTCACTGAGCTCAGTTCCTAATTCAGCTAACAGTGTGTTGAGTGACACTGTGACCTTGGTGCTCCGCAGGGGACACTGCGTGTCCCTCAGTGTCTTCAGCAAGGCACCGCCAGCTCAGAACCACTTGCATAGCTATCAGTGTCCCCTCAGCCTGCCTTCAAAGGCCTCGGCCATGTCTGAGGTCGCCAGTGTCCACCTCTGGCTCCTGTTCTCATTCGTTGGAAATTCAGGTTTTTTGGAAAGCCTCGGTACATATGCCCTGGATCTTCCAGAACAGTCCCAGTTATAAACATTTCAGTTTATATTAAGAGAGGGTAAAGGGGAGTATGGGAAAGACCCAGCCTCTGCTGTGGGAGAGTTCTCAGGCTACAGCGCTGCTGTGATCGGCTGCCTGCTCGTCAAGGAGGCAGATCATGAGAGAAGAGAGAGTGGGAGCAGAAGCACCAAGGGAAACAGGGAGGGCTTCTCGGAGGTCCTCGGTGTGTCATCTGAGACTCCTGTTAGGGTGTCAGGTGGCCAAGCAGATGGCGCAGGCACCTAGGGAGAATAACACGAGAGACAGGGCGAGGGAGTTGGTCAGGAGCACCCAGGGAATCCCTCTCACCGTCCCTGGAAGCTCCTCACCCACTCTTGAATTTATCCCTAAACCCTGCCCCCGCATCAGGGGCTCTCAGCGGCCTTCTCTGGTAGTGTTCTCTTTTTGTGACAGTGGAGTATCGTTATCCCTTGAGAGACCCAACTATACTGGATTCACTTCACAGTCCCCACTGTCTCCCCAGTGGTGCAGATTCTCTAAGTTAACCTGTTGTGTTATTTTTTGTTGTAGTTTAAATTTGATATCTTAGGAAACTTATTTTCATATGAATTCTCTTCCGTTATAGAAAACCTTTAGACCAGTGATCCCATACCTATTGACACCAGGGACTGTTTTGTGGAAGACAGTTTTTCTACGGACAGGGCGGGGATGATTAAAGAGCACTGCATTTACTGGGCACTTTATTTCTACTGTTATTACGTTGTAATATATAATGAACTGATTATACAGCTCGCCGTAACCCAGTATTTGCAGCCACTCCCCAGTGCTGGCATCAGCGCCTCAGCTCCACCTCAGACCATCAGTATTAGATTCTCAGGAGGAGCGCAGCCTGGATCCCTCTCGTGTACCGCTCACAGTAGGTTCACACTTCTGTGAGAAGCGTGCACCGCTGATCGGACAGGAGGCAGAGCTCGAGCGCACAGTGAGCGTGGGGAGCGGCTCTACATACGGATGAAGCTTCATTCTCTTGCTTGCTGCTCCCTTCCTGCTGTGCGACCCAGTTCTAGGAGGCCAGGGACCTGTGTCAGTCAGGGTGTGGGAACCCCTGCTTCAAACTGTGCACAGCCTATTTGCCAGAAGGAATAGAGTTTGTAGGTCAGTTGAAAGTTCTTGATGGTTTTGAAGAAAGTAATAAAATGATATAGAATGAAAATTATTAGTATTAGTAAAAACTTACATATTTGTCTGTAAATGATGTGGATCCCCAGACACTAGAAATGATCATTTCAGTTATTAATAGCAGGAAGAAGATGAAATTAAATTTATGTTCCTAGACTTGACACTCACTAGCTGCAGCTGGGCCGGCCAGTAGCATGGTGGCTCAGGTGTCTGGACCCTGCACGGTTCAGGTTCCGTACCCAGCAGCTGGAAAAACACACACTGACCCTGTGAGCCTGTGTGCCCAAAATCCTGAAAAGAGGAAGAGATGGAGGAGAAGGGAGTGTAGTGTGACCGTCCCCAATGGGGTGCTCTCTCACTCTCTTCCTTCTTCCTTTCTCTGTCTCTTCAGCAAGTGCACACATTCTCTGAAAAATTAAAAAAAAAACTATCCGGCAATGACACACATTCTCTGAAAAATTAAAAAAAAAACCAAAATGGTGACCTCCCTGAGATCAGAGGTAAAGTTATTGCCTAGCATAGGTGTATTTGTTATTCTGGTTACTTAAGTCCTGTCAGGTAATAAGAGAATGATCATTGCGGGCTCTGTCAACTCCAGTCACTCACTCCTCTTGGCTCTCCATGTTTTTCATGGTTTTTAGGGTGTGTTATGAACGAGCCTCCTTCAGTCCCACCATCCAGACGTTCATTCTCTCTGCCATTTGGCACGGGGTATACCCAGGATATTACCTAACGTTCCTAACAGGGGTGTTAATGACATTAGCAGCACGAGCTGTAAGTATTAAGAACTTTATTTTATATTCAATCGGTCCACTTGCACTTGCAAAGGCTGAGGAGGTCTCTTTCACGAGGTCGACCTCACTTCTCTGGCCATGGTCAGCATCTGCTCCGCTGGGAGCGAGGGGCGGGATGTGCTTGTCTTCCGAGCTCACACGTGCCGGCTCCATGCTAGTCCTGAGGTGAAGACGTGTCGTGTGCCTGGCATGGAGGAGGCAGTCAAAGGTGTCACTTGCCTTTACAGAACTCTCTGAAGGAGACATAAGCACTGAGTTAAATAAAGAGGATCAGAATGGGTAGGTTTATTTTAGAACTGTTTTCTGCAAGTTGTAACCCTTGAGTCCTCTTGTAGATAAAGAGTGGACAGACCTTGGTAGGTGGACAGGTAATTCCCAATGGTGATGCCACCTCAGAAGCAGGCTCAGGCCTTTAGAGTATTTGCTGGGTTGGAACCTAGAGTGACATTTTGGGAAGTCGAGCTGGTTTCTGAATAGTAGAGAAGCACAGAAGGAAATTTTAGTGTGTCCTCAAAAGCCAATTAGAGGACAGCAACATGACAAAAACAGTGTTTGAATGAGCTTATTCGAGCGCCGACCGGTAAGCAAGCTTTGTTAGCAAACTAGCAGGTCCTGCGTGTATTCAGTGTTTCCGATACCTCGGAGGTAGAGCAGGGAAGTATCGAGAAGCATTAATTAAGGCAGTTTATAGCCTAGCTAGAGGCCTAAGGCATATATTTGTACATACATACACCGTGTGTGTGTTTCTGTACTCTCTTTCACAAGGCCCATGTGATGCATTCCATGGGTCTTCTAGACAGTACGTACCGTAGGTGTTTAGAGATGAAAGAGATCTCTCCCTTCCTGCTGTGCGACCCAGTTCTAGGAGGCCAGGGACCTGTGTCAGTCAGGGTGTGGGAACCCCTGCTTCAAACTGTGCACAGCCTATTTGCCAGAAGGAATAGAGTTTGTAGGTCAGTTGAAAGTTCTTGATGGTTTTGAAGAAAGTAATAAAATGATATAGAATGAAAATTATTAGTATTAGTAAAAACTTACATATTTGTCTGTAAATGATGTGGATCCCCAGACACTAGAAATGATCATTTCAGTTATTAATAGCAGGAAGAAGATGAAATTAAATTTATGTTCCTAGACTTGACACTCACTAGCTGCAGCTGGGCCGGCCAGTAGCATGGTGGCTCAGGGGTCTGGGCCCTGCACGGTTGGACCCTGCACGGTTCAGGTTCCGTACCCAGCAGCTGGAAAAACACACACTGACCCTGTGAGCCTGTGTGCCCAAAATCCTGAAAAGAGGAAGAGATGGAGGAGAAGGGAGTGTAGTGTGACCGTCCCCAATGGGGTGCTCTCTCACTCTCTTCCTTCTTCCTTTCTCTGTCTCTTCAGCAAGTGCACACATTCTCTGAAAAATTAAAAAAAAAACCAAAATGGTGACCTCCCTGAGATCAGAGGTAAAGTTATTGCCTAGCATAGGTGTATTTGTTATTCTGGTTACTTAAGTCCTGTCAGGTAATAAGAGAATGATCATTGCGGGCTCTGTCAACTCCAGTCACTCACTCCTCTTGGCTCTCCATGTTTTTCATGGTTTTTAGGGTGTGTTATGAACGAGCCTCCTTCAGTCCCACCATCCAGACGTTCATTCTCTCTGCCATTTGGCACGGGGTATACCCAGGATATTACCTAACGTTCCTAACAGGGGTGTTAATGACATTAGCAGCACGAGCTGTAAGTATTAAGAACTTTATTTTATATTCAATCGGTCCACTTGCACTTGCAAAGGCTGAGGAGGTCTCTTTCACGAGGTCGACCTCACTTCTCTGGCCATGGTCAGCATCTGCTCCGCTGGGAGCGAGGGGCGGGATGTGCTTGTCTTCCGAGCTCACACGTGCCGGCTCCATGCTAGTCCTGAGGTGAAGACGTGTCGTGTGCCTGGCATGGAGGAGGCAGTCAAAGGTGTCACTTGCCTTTACAGAACTCTCTGAAGGAGACATAAGCACTGAGTTAAATAAAGAGGATCAGAATGGGTAGGTTTATTTTAGAACTGTTTTCTGCAAGTTGTAACCCTTGAGTCCTCTTGTAGATAAAGAGTGGACAGACCTTGGTAGGTGGACAGGTAATTCCCAATGGTGATGCCACCTCAGAAGCAGGCTCAGGCCTTTAGAGTATTTGCTGGGTTGGAACCTAGAGTGACATTTTGGGAAGTCGAGCTGGTTTCTGAATAGTAGAGAAGCACAGAAGGAAATTTTAGTGTGTCCTCAAAAGCCAATTAGAGGACAGCAACATGACAAAAACAGTGTTTGAATGAGCTTATTCGAGCGCCGACCGGTAAGCAAGCTTTGTTAGCAAACTAGCAGGTCCTGCGTGTATTCAGTGTTTCCGATACCTCGGAGGTAGAGCAGGGAAGTATCGAGAAGCATTAATTAAGGCAGTTTATAGCCTAGCTAGAGGCCTAAGGCATATATTTGTACATACATACACCGTGTGTGTGTTTCTGTACTCTCTTTCACAAGGCCCATGTGATGCATTCCATGGGTCTTCTAGACAGTACGTACCGTAGGTGTTTAGAGATGAAAGAGATCTCTCCCACTTTTGTTTAGAGATGTCCTTCTCAGGAAAGTGTTTAAATCTGGACTTTGAAAGATGAAAGCCGTTTCAGTGGTGAGTGAAGCGTAAAGGGGGAGAAAATGACGTTGTAGGCAGGGGAATGACATTAGCGAACCATGTTTGGAAGTGCGTGGGGCTTTTGGGCAATGACAGATAAATTGGATTGAAGCAGAGACCCATGTCTGCATAAACAGCGAGTCATCCTGGATGAGCAGATGGCGGAGGGAGGAGGGCAGAACCACAGAGCTGAGCACCACGCTGGGAAGAGCCCTCCCATCGTGCCTGCACCCTGGGGAGTCAGGCTGGGTTTGCAGAGTGGAGATGGGGTGCCAAAAGCCACACCTCAGAAAAAGGGATTTGTCATTGTGGACAGGACAGAGCAGGTAGTGGAGAGCAGCTATGGCCATAGTGAGGCAAGAAACAGCCGCTAAGGACGATGGTCTCTATGTGGAGGAGCCAGTTTCCAGGCACCAGCTCCCCGGGAAAAGGCCTGTGGCGTCCTCACAGCAGGGTCGTGTTTAAACACAGCAGACAGGGAGAGCAAGGCCCACAGAGGGAGAGGAAAAGGCGACGTTCGGACAGTCCAACCCTGAAATGCCCGGACTGTTTCGAAGCTTAACAAAAGCTGTGAAAGTATTGGATATTAGAAAACGCCTCTCTTTTGAGAAGCCCTTCCCAGCCTCCATTAAAGAACGACGATGCGTGGCCGGCCTTTACTTTGCGAAGGGCTGTGTGGCCCTGCTTGCCTTCACGGGCACAGAGCTCAGAGGGAAGGCTGTCCTGTTTTCTAGCAGTAGAAACATGAGAAAACACTGGGTCGATGGAAAAGTCTTAACACAGTGTTGCATAGAAAAGCATAAGTATATCACGACTTTTCCAAGACAGTATTTCACACTGTGTGGTAAAAATCATGGTTTTAGGACCTCTCGGCAGTGCTATTTTTAACTCGTTTGGGGAACTGCCTTTTAACACAACTTGCGGTTGACAGAGAAGTTGCAAAGAATCCCTGTGCGTCCTTTACCCAGGCTCACCAGTTGTTCACATGTAGCTATTCTTCCTCCCTCTTCACCCGCCCTTTAATGCATGTCCCTGTTAGTTTTTCAGAACTAGCTTTTCTCCTGGTGGAAGCCATTGTGGACTCCACCAGCAGTATCTGACAGTTGGTTATGGCCTGTCTCTGACAGTTGCTATCACCAGTTTAACTTTATGAGTGATGTTAATTTAAAGATAGGGCAACTTTTTTGTGTTTCTTTATTTCAGATAAGAAAAAACTTTAGACATTACTTCATCGACCCTCCCCAACTTAAGTTATTTTATGATGTTATAACGTGGATAGTCACTCAAACAGCAATAAGTTACACAGTTGTGCCATTTGTACTTCTTTCTGTAAAACCGTCCCTCATGTTTTACAGGTAAGTGTTATTTTTAAAAACTTATCAGC